>NC_056745.1:1541256796-1541524296 GCF_019279795.1 Protopterus annectens | reverse complement strand
CCTAGCATGGGGCTGTGCAACACTCTTCAACACATAACACAGTCATGTTAGGAAATGCTTCCTATTGGGCACCTCACACACCCTTGTGCAACGTGGCTGTGTAATTGTGAACTTAGCCACGGCACTGCGGTTCAGGTACAGCATGCTGGGCGGTGGTCTAGCACACTTTAGTGGCCTTTAGTGACCACATGATGCATGATGATGATGGCTAATGGTACTATACCCCATACAGTTACAATGGCCATGTCCAGGATTGGTATTCCATCATGTACACATGCACCACTCATCCCGTGTGTGTACATAGCATGCATGTGCTACACCTGTGTCCACAATTATCTGCTACAGACACATACACTGCAATCAGACATGGAAATCCATGTGACACACAGATAACACATGCAGCCATGGTATATATACCTGTGAGTGATGGTGCACAGGACATTGCAGAGCTTATAATACTTACATAGAAATGTCATGTCCTTGTACACATTGTGTTCCAGGGTGTAGGCAATCACTGAACATGTACACACATGCACCACAGCCATGTACACTGTCATTAACTATGGCTGTCTACATCACACTGCATGGACTTGATCAACATTTATTCTGCATGCTGACAAGTGTGACGCTACTGTTTGCCTTGTGATACTGTCACCCACTTTCAACCACTATTGAGTATGTTTTGGATTTCTGTTGTGTGTGTATCTGCTGTAGTGAGGAGTGTGCATGTGTGCATGTGTTCCTGTGTGCATATGTTCATGTGTTCACGTGTGCATGTGTTCATGTGTGCATGTGTTCATGTGTGCATGTGTTCATGTGTTCATGTGTACATGTGTGCATGTGCAGACCGTAAAGTATGTTTCCTGTCTTCCTCTCACAGGTGCTGAGTTAGGGGTTGGTGAAACCAGCAGGTGACCTGAAGCCACTGCCACGGATAGTGGTGATGATGACACATGTATTGTGGCACAGGGAGATTTGACAGGGTCTGTCATTGGTCCACCAGTCGACAGTACACAGCGTTCAACTCCGTCTATGCGCACACTCATACTGCCATTACATCCCTCACCACCAATGGCCATAGGCGAGGGACAGCATACAGTTGGCATTGACCAGGAGAGTGCGGTACCCATGGAACTTGCATCCCCTCACAGCAGCCATAGCCGTAGACCTGGAATGGTACCACATAGGCGAAGGTTCAGGGGTTCTCGGGGGAGTACCACTGGTCGTATTGCCCCTGGCAAGGCATGCCCTCACAGGTCTTATGATGACCACTATATTCTGGGCTGTAATGCAGGCTCAGGCACGTATGGAACGGTACACCAGGCAGGGACTTAGGGCGCAGAGGGCACATTACACTGCTATCAATGACAGCATCCATGACCTTGCCGGTGCCATCCAGAGTTACACCGAGGTCATTGATAGACATTGGGGGGAGACAATAGATGCCCTCCACAACATGTCTTCCTTGAGCCAGGACCATGCAGGACGGTTGCGACGTCGACACGGATGCATGCCAGCAACAGCAACAGCTGGCAGTGGTCGCGGACGGCCCACAGTTCACAGCCATTTCCGTAGTGGCAGTACCAGCCCCAGCAATGCTGGTGCTGGCCTGTCCATTGACCATCCCAGTAGACCACGTGCACATGGCTCTGGCCAGTCCCAGCAGGGACATGGGTCCAGTCGTCATGCCTCTGCCTCTGATGACAGTATCCAGTCAGGGTTGGTACACAATACTCTCTGTAGCACCCCTGCCAGGCCCAGGTACTGTGTCCGTGGCTAGAGACAGTGATCTGTACAGCCTAGCAGGTACAGTCTGTGGCTGTCCCACAAACCACCGTATACGGCAGCCACATGGTGGAGCTGTGTGCATGTAGACACACACACATTAAGCAAACAACTAGGGCTCACACATACACACACACATTACATCAACATTGGCCCATTCTGTATTGTTGTCCCTCACACACACACACACACACAGACACACAGACACACACACACACACACACACACACACACACACAGACATGTCGATTGGATGGGTCAGTGTCATGCTCTGGCAAATAACAAAATTCCCTGTGCATATGATGATACCTGTGCCACCTCCTGTCATCTGCACTATTGATGGAGGGACAGGCTAACATGGTGCTGATGCACAGGGTGACACTATAGCAGTGTAGCAATAATAGCAAGTTGTCAACAAGGAAGTATAACTACATCCTTGTAGGTATATCTGAGCAGACATTATGCATCAAAGCTCTGATTGTCAGTGTAGCATTGTTTACACCACTGTTAGGTCTGATTATGTATTATCCACCCATGTGCCACTTGGCTGATATGTGATGTGTTGCCAGCATGTGTTAGTGAGTGGACAGTATGTGTGTGATGTGTACAGTACAGATTAGCAAGTGTACATCTGTGAACATGGTGGGTGCACACTGTCTGGATGTACATGCATAGTGGACACATGGGACGTGTGGCATACCCTGTTGTACACATTGTTAATATCTCATAGCATCTTTCAATGGCCAGTATTAACATGGGTAGACGTGTGTATGACATGGGTTGACACTATGCTGTGGGTGATACCGTTAATATCTGTCAATGATTTGTGGTCTGGTAGTATACACAACCTCAACAGCATGACTATAAGCAATCATTGGATGATGTCCTGACAAATGACACACAGTAGTAGGGAACCCAGTATCAAATGGATCCTTCTGGTGCTACACTATAACACTAACCAGTGGTAATGACCACCACCCATTACTGTGACCACACCTGTGTGTCATATAGCCCCCTTAGGTACATGCAGACACACTAGGGATGTGTCCATCTAAATCTGGGAATGCATGGATTAGCCTACAATGCATTCCCTGGATGGGATGCATTTCCTACACAAGGGTATCATACAGACAGATACCTGTTGTCTGATACATGCTGTATAGCAGTAAGCCGACTACGGCATAGTCATCCTCATGTTTTTTCCCACTTTTCTGAGATTTGAAAAAGTTCAGTTACAGATTTGCTGTTATGAACTGTTTGTAAGTTTTTTGGAGGCCATTGTCTGCTTGGGCTAAAGGGAAGTCTCTGTGTTCATCAGTGGCAGTGATAAACATTGAGCAGCCTGCCTGCCCCTGTGGGAGTGGTTACTGCCTTGAAACTGTAGTTTTATTGGCCATTTTGGGTCATTTCCTAACTCCTTGATCTCCCTCTCTTAAAACCTGATTGCCTCGTGGTTTTGGCATCTTTTTGGACTTGTTGGCTGTTGGTGAAGCACCCACCAAGAGGAGAAAATGCTGAGAGAAGAAAGGAACCACTTTTGAGATTTTAAGTATTTTGCTTCAGATTATTTGTTAAGTTTTTCTGCATTGCCGCCTACTTTTGAGCATTTTCTGGCTTGTTAAACTTGATTTCTGTGTTGGTAACTGTATTTAGAACACAACCTAGAGTTGATTACTGAATTTCCTGCCTGCACTTATTTTTAAAATCGTTTTTTTTTCTTAAAACTTGCATTTTATCTGTCTCTGGCCTAGCACTCAAGTGTGGGGTCATTTACTGCACTGTTCTAACTTGTTGATACTTGTGAAACTCTGCTTTCCTTAAAAAAAACAAAAAAAAAACAAAAAAATCTTGCTTTTCCCACTTTTCTGAGATTTAAAAAAGTTCAGTTACAGATTTGCTGTTCTGAACTGTTTGTAAGTTTCTTGGAGGCCATTGTTTGCTTGGGCTAAAGGGAAGTCTCTGTGTTCATCAGTGGCAGTGATAAACATTGAGCAGCCTGCCTGCCCCTGTGGGAGTGGTTGCTGCCTTGAAACTGTAGTTTTATTGGCCATTTTGGGTCAATTCCTAATTCCTTGATCTCCCTCTCTTAAAACCTGATTGCCTAGTGGTTTTGGTGTCTTTTTGGACTTGTTGGCTTTTGGTGAAGCACCCACCAAGAGGAGAAAATGCTGAGAGAAGAAAGAAGCCACTTTTGAGATTTTAAGTATTTTTCTTCAGATTATTTGTTAAGTTTTTCTGCATTGCCGCCTACTTTTGAGCATTTTCTGGCTTGTTAAACTTGATTTTTGTGTTGGTAACTGTATTTAGAACACAACCTAGAGCTGATTACTGAATTTCTTGCCTGCACTTATTTTTAAAATCATTTTTTTCTTAAAACATGCATTTTATCTGTCTCTGGCCTAGCACTCAAGTGTGGGGTCATTTACTGCACTGTTCTAACTTGTTGATACTTGTGAACCTCTGCTTTCCTTAAAAAAAAACAAAAAAACAAAAAATCTTGCTTTTTTCCCCCACTTTTCTGAGATTTAAAAAAGTTCAGTTACAGATTTGCTGTTCTGACCTGTTTGTAAGTTTCTTGGAGGCCATTGTTTGCTTGGGCTAAAGGGAAGTCTCTGTGTTCATCAGTGGCAGTGATAAACATTGAGCAGCCTGCCTGCCCCTGTGGGAGTGGTTACTGCCTTGAAACTGTAGTTTTATTGACCATTTTGGGTCAATTCCTAACTCCTTGATCTTCCTCTCTTAAAACCTGATTGCCTCGTGGTTTTGGCATCTTTTTGGACTTGTTGGCTTTTGGTGAAGCACCCACCAAGAGGAGAAAATGCTGAGAGAAGAAAGAAGCCACTTTTGAGATTTTAAGTATTTTGCTTCAGATTATTTGTTAAGTTTTTCTGCATTGCCGCCTACTTTTGAGCATTTTCTGGCTTGTTAAACTTGATTTTTGTGTTGGTAACTGTATTTAGAACACAACCTAGAGCTGATTACTGAATTTCTTGCCTGCACTTATTTTTAAAATCATTTTTTTCTTAAAACATGCATTTTATCTGTCTCTGGCCTAGCACTCAAGTGTGGGGTCATTTACTGCACTGTTCTAACTTGTTGATACTTGTGAACCTCTGCTTTCCTTAAAAAAAACAAAAAAACAAAAAATCTTGCTTTTTTCCCCCACTTTTCTGAGATTTAAAAAAGTTCAGTTACAGATTTGCTGTTCTGACCTGTTTGTAAGTTTCTTGGAGGCCATTGTTTGCTTGGGCTAAAGGGAAGTCTCTGTGTTCATCAGTGGCAGTGATAAACATTGAGCATCCTGCCTGCCCCTGTGGGAGTGGTTACTGCCTTGAAACTGTAGTTTTATTGGCTATTTTGGGTCAATTCCTAACTCCTTGATCTCCCTCTCTTAAAACCTGATTGCCTCATGGTTTTGGCATCTTTTTGGACTTGTTGGCTGTTGGTGAAGCACCCACCAAGAGGAGAAAACGCTGAGAGAAGAAAGGAGCCACTTTTGAGATTTTAAGTATTTTGCTTCAGATTATTTGTTAAGTTTTTCTGCATTGCCGCCTACTTTTGAGCATTTTCTGGCTTGTTAAACTTGATTTCTGTGTTGGTAACTGTATTTAGAACACAACCTAGAGCTGATTACTGAATTTCCTGCCTGCACTTATTTTTAAAATTGTTTTTTTCTTAAAACTTGCATTTTATCTGTATCTGGCCTAGCACTCAAGTGTGGGGTCTTTTACTGCACTGTTCTAACTTGTTGATACTTGTGAACCTCTGCTTTCCTTAAAAAAAACAAAAAATCTTACGTTTTTCCCACTTTTCTGAGATTTAAAAAAGTTCAGTTACAGATTTGCTGTTCTGAACTGTTTGTAAGTTTCTTGGAGGCCATTGTTTGCTTGGGCTAAAGGGAAGTCTCTGTGTTCATCAGTGGCAGTGATAAACATTGAGCAGCCTGCCTGCCCCTGTGGGAGTGGTTACCGCCTTGAAACTGTAGTTTTATTGGTCATTTTGGGTCAATTCCTAACTCCTTGATCTCCCTCTCTTAAAACCCTCTTTTGCGTGGCTTTGCACGCTTAAGATAGCAACATCGAGAACAGCACTAATTGGGTTTAAACTATTCCTGGCTCCACAAAGTCTGCTTTTCACTTTTCCCCTTAGAACTGCTCTATCTCTCAAATTAAACACCATATTCTCATTCTAGGGCCCCTCACTGGTCCAAATAAGTAATTTTACAAGTTAGCACTAATAAACCATAAACACTACTTACTCTTATACTCTCTACGATTACCTTGTCCCCAATTGGTCCATTTTAATTCAGTTCCCTATATTAGTCTAGCATGTCCAAAGGTCAATCAATGATTTCCTCTCCAGTCCATCTGGTGAATCTGGGAATTTTAAGGCAATGTTACAACTGTCTCATGTACACGGACGACCCTCTCCTTCTCCAAACAGGTTCAAATATATGTGAAAGATGCAACCATATAGCCAAACTGGAGGCTGAGCTCTCTCTCATCTCAAAACTGGTGTAACCAGTCAGGAGGAGAAGGTATCCTCACACAACACAATTTCAGTATCACATAGTCCCAGCACAACAGCGAACCAAACACATAAAAACACAGAAACATACTCGGAGGCTCTAAATAAAAATCTACCTAAGCAACAGAGACCTCCAAAGCAGACATCCAAGCAAACGCTACCCCAAAACAAAACACGTACAACACATAGCACACAAAGTCAGTGTGCCAAGCAGTCACAGCCCTTAAAGCTGAATAACACACCTGATACTCTTGTAATAGGTGACTCTATTGTCAGACACACTGACGTCCCGCTCACCAGGCTGAATAAAGAGAAGGTCACAGTGAGCTGCCTGTCAGGTGCTAGGATCCGCCACATAACGCAAGCACTCAGGTCACTCCAAAGCAAAAACAAATATGACTCAGTCATTGTACATGCTGGCGTGAATGACCTGAGACGTACCTCCCTCGACTACATGAAGAGAGACATAGAGGAGCTCTCTGATCATGTAGCCCAGGCCAGTATGACCCTGACCTTGAGCAGCATCTTACCCTCACCTAGAATGATGCCACAGTATAAAGACAAAATGATCGATTTTAACAATTGGCTAAAATTTTGGTGTCATTCAAAGGGGATCCAGTGTCTGTCAGCCTGGGATGACATGCTCGATAAGCCACGTTGCTTCGCTAGGGACAGCTTGCACCTGTCACCCCTGGGCTTCCGGATATTGGCAAAGACTCTTGCCACCCCCATAGTGCCTTTTTTAGGCAAGGCTCAAAAGTCAAACTCACCTCCATAGACAGCACAAGGAACAAGAAACTAAGGGTAATGCTGCTAAATGCCAGACGTCTTAACCTCAAGATGCATGCACTCAAAGCTCTCCTCAGTATGGAGAACATTGATATCTGTGCAGTGACAGAAACCTGGTTCAAGGCTCCAGAGAGCACCCCAGCACTACCAGGCTATACCTCATATCATGCTTTTCAGCCCCAAAACCCGGACCAAACCACAAAAGGAGGGGGAGTTTCCATATTTATCAAGGATATCCACACCTCCAGGTTAGTGGAATTGCACGAAGTATCGGAGACCATCCATGTGCAACTGACAGTGGGCAATACTGCTTTTCAGTTTATAGCATCCTACAGACCACCCTCTCAAAGTCAGGAATCCCACTTGGCTTTCCTGAAAACATTGGAGAACATGAAGATCTCTCCGAACACCATTATATTGGGTGACTTCAACTACCCAAACATAGACTGGGAGCATTACTCAAGCCCCAGCACCTTAGCCCAAAGGTTCCTGGAATTTATAAACTCAAATGCTATGGAACAACTAGTCATCACTCCTACAAGAGGGGAAAACATACTAGACCTGATCATTGCCAACATGGGGACTCTATGCTCCATACCAGAAGTATATCCCTCATTGGTAAGATCAGACCATAAATTAATTTCACTGGATATCCACATCCCGACCCCACCCCCAGCCCAGAAAAAAACAGTGGAAAACTTTTCAAAAGCGAACTTCACACTTCTCAAAACTGAAGTGGAATCCTTCAAGGCCCCAGGGCCAGTGGAAACTACGGCCCAAACTGCAGAATCCTATATAAACGCATTCTGCGGACATCTCCAGGAATGCATGGATCATGCTATCCCAAACAAAATCAAGACCCAATCATCCAATGGCAGGCGTCCAGTCTGGTGGACCCCAGCCATAAATAAACTGTACAACAGAAGGAGGACGCTACTATATGATAGAGCAAAATCCCTAAAAGGGAAGGCATCTCTGATCAGTACTAGCAAAAAATTAAGATCCTCATAAAATCCTCCAAGGCCAGCTTCGAGAGAAAAATTGCACAGGATACTAAAGACAATCATAGGGCTTTTTTCAGTTATTTTAGGAACCTGGGATGCAACTCCCAGACTTGTTCTGAGCTGATTCTAAACGACAAAAAATACACTGAACCCACAGACATCGCCAATATCCTGGCAGACAGGTTCAGTGCAAACTTCTCCACCCCCCCCCCCCCAAAAGAGCAAGTATCTATCCCAGTAGAGTGCAGCCTCCCAAACATCTCTGATGCTCAGGTAAAGGCCACCCTCTCCAAAGCAAAAAACACTGCTTCCATGGGACCAGATGGTGTCCCGGGTTGCGTCCTACATGAACTCCAAGAACTAATCTCTCAAGTAAAACTGCTGTACAATCTCAGCCTCACTACAGGATATGTGCCCAAAGAATGGCATACAGCAGCAGTGGTCCCACTCCACAAAGGTGGTGCCTCTGCGGACCCTGGAAACTATCACCCCATAAGCCTGACTAGCCTAGTCTGCAAGGCTATGGAGAGGATCATCATGGAACTCATAACCAAAGACATTGGGGACCTTCAGACACTTGATCCTACCCAATTTGTCTTCGTCAAGGGCAGATCCTGCCTTTTGAACCTGGTCAACTTCTTCAAAACAGTCACCAAAGCCATAGATGAAGGAAAGGTAGTCCACACAGCCTATCTGGACCTCACAAAGGCATTTGACACAATACCCCACTCGGGCATCATAGATAAGCTATCCAGCCTAAATATAAACCCCTATGTCATAAGATGGGTCATAAACTGGCTCAAAGACAGAACCCACAGAGTCAGAGTTGCTGGAGCCATGTCAGATTCGAAACCGGTCACAAGTGGCATCCCACAAAGTTCTGTCCTGGGACCTCTCTTGTTCGTTATTTACTTTTCTGAGGTACAGGCCAACGTGGGAGGACTATGGCTCACCAAGTTCACAGATGACTGCAAACTGGGCACCATAATCGACTCTCCAGCAGACACAAACGTCCTTCAAAAAGGTCTCGCAGAGACGGATAACTGGTGCCAGAGCCATGGTCTAAAGCTAAATGCCAGAAAGTGTATAGTCATACCCTTTGGCAAAAACAATGTGCCCACAAATTACCACATAGGTGGTAACCCATTAGGTACAGAGAAAGTAATTAGGGATCTGGGGACCCAAGTTGATAGCAACCTCTCCTTTGACAACCACATTGCCAAAGTGGTCAGAAAGACCTTCTACATAGCCCACCTCATCATGAAAGGATTCACATCTAGATCAAGAGAGGTAATCGTGTCCATTTATTCATCCCTCATCAGGCCCATCATAGAATACAATGCCCCCTTTGGGATGTACCTTACCCGACACCTGCAGCAATTAGAAAGACCCCAAAAGTACCTCACCAGGAGGATCAAGGGACTCAAACAGATGCCATATGCTGCTCGGTTAAAAAAACTCCAGCTCTACTCAGTTGCATACCACCAACTTCGAGGCGATCTATGCCTGACATATAAAGCTGTGCCCAACCCTGAATTAATGGATATGCTCCACCTCAGTAAATCTAAATCCCTTAGAGCCACGCGCTCGAGGGACTTGAACCTCAGCACAGAAATAAATAGAACATGCTGGAGGGACAGATTCATAACCCAGAGGCTCCCTTCGCTCTGGAATAGAATTCCAATTCATGTTAGGCAGAGCACCTCACTGACTCTCTTCAAGAAGAATCTTAATGAGTGGATGGGGGATCATAGGTTTGTCCCGGGGATTACTTCCGTGTCACTATTAGACAGAGGCACAGTAAACTAAACTTTAAAAAGGGCACAGTATACTCAAATCAAGGGGTGGCATAAGCCAAACACAATCGGGCTAGGTTATAAATGCCCCAGGGCAGATAGCCTAGTATGAACCTATGAACCTATGAACCTATGTACTATACATACTATCCCGTCAGTACCACACAGGTGGTAGTCCTCAACATGTATGTTGGGTACCATTGTGTACATACAGACCCATGTTATGCCATGTGTCCCTTGATATCCACATATTCATAGGTATTGTGGAGTCCCAAGGTGTATCACATAAGACATTAGAGGCCTGAATGCATATCCACAAGGTAGTCATACACCTATAAAGACTGTCCATTCTTGGCAGACTTTGTTGTGTATGACCATGTCTGACATATACCCCAGGCATATACCCTCACTCACACTGCTCTTAAGTAACTGTCATGGGTGTGTGTGCCACAGATGACCTTGGCCACAGAACACGACAGTGGACGGCCGTGTCACATACATACATATGTGACCTACAATCTGAGAAGCAGCGGCACAACCTGTCACTGGAAACAAATGTATTCATGTAGTATGCAGGCTTCACACCTATGTACTGATTGAGGGGACATGTACACATATATATTTGCCACGCAGATACCTGATGTGTGCAATGCACTTACTGTTGTCATCATACTATGTCATACCATAGTAAAAGCATAACCCACCCAGCATTGAAACACACAGTCTGCATTTGCAGGATTCAAATCCCTATCTAACTATGTTTTGATACTAGAGAGAAATGCATTAACATGGCACGCTATTTACTTGACTGATTGGTTTCCCTTCTCCTGCTGTATTTGTAGGATGGTGACATCATCAGACTTTCCAAAGAGGAATGTACCTCTTTTAGTGTGTTTTCACAGTCTCCAAAAGGGACACTCCTTTCAAAAATTACACACACACACACACAGTTTGCAGGATTCAAACACCTACCAAACTATGTTATGATACTAGAAAAAGACGCATTAACATGGCACGCTACTTGCTTTACTGGCTGGTTTCCCTTCTGCTGTATTTGTAGGATGGAGACATCATCAGACTTTCCAAAGAGGAATGTACCTCTTTTAGTGTGTTTTCACAGTCTCCAAAAAAGGACACTCATTTCAAAGAAAATTGCACACATACACTGTTTGCAGGATTCAAACCCCTGCCTAACTATGTTATGATATTAGAGGGAGATGCATTAACACGGGGCACTATTTGCTTTAGTGGCTGGTTTCCTTTCTCCTGCTGTATTTGTAGGATGGTGACACATCATCAGACTTTCCAAAGAGGAATGTACCTCTTTTAGTGTGTTTTCACATTCTCCAAAAAGGACACTCCTTTCAAAGACAATTGCACACATATACACCCCCCCACCACCACACACACACACACACACACACACACACTGCTTGCAGGATTCAAACCTCTACCTAATTATGCTATGATACTAGAGAGAGATGCATTAACATGGCACACTATTTGCTTTACTGATTGGCTTCCCTTCTCCTGCTGTATTTGTAGGATGGTGACATCATCAGACTGGACATGGTGATGTGTGTACACTTTGTTTTATGCCATTCCAGGAATGGTCCATGTGGGTCAGCAGGTGTCAACAGCTTGAACAAGACCTCAGAATCCTTACCTTGTGTGATCTATCTGTGGACACATTGACATTCCGTCATATGTCAACACATATTTATGCACAGCTTGTTGGTTTTGTGGATACTACATGTGTCTGGGATGTTGATAAAGGGCTATTCAAAGTCTATGTGACACAAATGTGTAGATGTGTTCATTGATGTATGTCCTGGGTGGCTGTCTTGCAAACAGTCTAGCATGTTTGGGAACCATGATCCGCACATGAACATACCACAGTTGGTAGGGTTGTGTGTATGTCAGCTTCCAATAGCTCTGTTTATGACTGCAACCATGATGGACTCCATGACCTTGCAGATCAGACCTCATAGGCATACTGGACTTGACTTCCAATGGTGTGCTGTACACCAACACTTGTGGGGAGTGCCATATGTAGCTGTGACACATTCAACGGTTCCACATCCTGTGTAGGGGGTGAGGCTCAGCTGACTGTTCAGGTGCATGATCTATTTGTTCTGTAGTTTGTGCATGACACATATTGGGAATCAATGTATTCCACCTGCTGCCATGCTTTTGGCAGTGGGGGTAGCTGCTCATCCATTCTACATGTGATATCTCCTGGTATGTTGATGTGGACTATTGTCAGTGGGGGATGGGTATGTACATATGGGCCTGTCTGTCATGATGTCGGCATTGTCACTCAGGTACAGTTGGCCCTGATTCAGGACATATATGGGTGTACATTGATATTTATGACATAGCTGAAGGAGGTGTCATGATTCAGTCTGGACTCCTTCTCAGCTACTCTTTACAAAACACCAATGAACATGAGCACTAATCCCTGTTATACTCTTTTACACGCTTAACACCCTACTGATCTTTTGTGATCAGGCTACAGAGCATGTCATGACAATATCCTGGCATGTCCAGGGGTCGGTTTTGTGTGTACTCTTCAGTCCAGCTGGTGGATATTGTGATATTGACACAATGTCACATCTGCCTCATGTACACAGACAACCCTCTCCTCCTCCCGACAAACTCAGATATATGTGTGAGATGCACCTATATAGACATACAGGGAGCTGAACTCTCTTGACCCATGACTGGCACAGTCTATCAGGTGGTGAAGGTAACCACACACACCACATATCAGTCTCACATATCCTCTAGCAACAGCACTAAAACCACATTAGCACACATAGACATACTCAGATGCTGTAAATGTACTCTACCTAAGCAGCAGAGACCTCCAAAGTAGACACACACACACCTGCTACCCCACTACAATACCCACATATCACAATGTTCACAATGTCAGTGTGCCGCACAGTCACTGCCCTTCAGGCTAAACAACACACCTAATACACTTGTAATAGGTGACACTTATTGTCAGACACACTGACGTACCATTCACCAGCCCTAACAAGGGAATAGTCACTTTGGGCTGTCTGTTGGGTGCCAGGATCTGCCGCATAACACAGGCAGTCAGGTCACTCCAAAGCAAGTACAAGACTGGCACCATCATTGTCCATGCTGGTGTGTATAACCTCAGACATTACTCCCTGGACCACATGACATGATACATGGAGGAACACTCTGATCATGTAGCCCAGGCCAGTATGACCCTGACCTTGTCTAGCATCTTACAGTATACGGACACATATCACATTTAACAGTTGCCTAACACATTAGTTTCATTCATAGGGGATACAGTGTCTGTCAGCATGTGGTGACATGCTCAACATGCCACGTAGCTTCACTATGGACAGCTTGCACCTGTCACCCTTGGATTTTGGAATGCTGGCTAAGGCTCTTGCTACCACCATAGTGCCTTTTCTAAGCAGGGCTCAGGAGACAAACCCACCTCCATAGACATTACAGGTTAAATGAAACTAAGGGTAATGCTGCTCAACAACAGTTGTGTTAACCTCATATTGTGGCCACTCAGGACTCTCCTCAGTATGGAGGATAGCAATATCTGTGCACTGACAGACACCTGGTTCAGGCTCGCTTATACACACCAGCACTACCAGGTTATGTTTCATACCATGCTGTCTGACAACAAGACTTGGAACAGACAACACAACTAGGGGGAGTATCCATATACATCACAGATACATACACCTCCAGGTTAGTAGCACTGCACAAAGCATCACAGACCATAGATATACAACTACTGCCTTTCAGTTTGTTGCCTGCTACAGAACACACTCCCAAACTCAGGAACCACACTCGGCTTTTGTGGGAACTATGGAGAATATGATGGTCTCCACAAACACCATTATATTGTGTGACTTCATATACACAAATATTGACTGGGGATACTACTCAAGCCCTGACACCCTCACCCAACAGTCGCTACAATTTGTGGACTCATATGCTATGGCACAACCAGTCAGCACAGCCACAAGGGGGAATGCATATTGGACCTGATCATCACCAACATGGGGACTCTATGTTCCACACCAGCGATATACCCCTCATTGGTAAGGTCAGAACATACATGTATCTCACAGGATGTACATATACCCTCCACACACCCATCCTGGGTAATCTTGGTGAACTTCTCATGAGCCAACATCTCACTTCACCGAAGCAAGGTGGTATCCTACAGAGATCCTGGGACAGTGGCATATATGGCTCACACTGCTGCATCCTTTACATACACATTCTATAGACACCTAGTGGACTGCGTGGATTGTGCTATCCCAAATAACAACAGGACCTACTACTACAATGGCAGGAGACCTGTCTGGTAGACCCCAGCCATTAATAAGCTGTACAACGTCAGGAGGAAGCTACTACATGATAGAGCACAATCCCAGACTGGGAAGGCATCTGCGATCTGTACTAGCAGACAGCTACAATCACTCATGGACTTTTCTAAGGGTCACTTCTACCAGACAATTGGAACAGACATGTAGGACAATCACACAGCCTTCTTCAGTTATGTCAGGAACCTGGGTGGACACTTACTGCATACTGACTAAACCTACCCTGAACCCACTGGCATTGCCTACATCCTGGCAAACAGGTTCACCCATCCCCCCTAAGGAGCATCTCTCCATCCCAACAGAGTATAACCTCCCTGACATCACACAGTAACAGGTGAGTGCTGCCCTCCCCATAGCGTACATCACAATATCAATGTGACCAGATGGTGTCCCAGCCTGCATCCTACACGAGCATCATGACAAACACAACCCTCACATTACATCACTGTTCAATATCGGAGTTACCACAGGATATGTACCCAAGGAATGGCGTACTGCAACATTGGTCCTGCTCCACAGAGTTGGTGCCACAACGGACTACAGACAATATTAGCCTATAAGCCTATGTAGCCTGTTCTACAAAGCTATGGAGCATATTGTCATAGGACTCATACACATAGACATCGGGAACCTACAGACACTGTGTCTTACACATTTCAGCATTGTTGTGGGCAGATCTTGCCTCTTGAACCTGTTTATATTCTTTAAATGGCTAACAGGTCCATCAACATAGGGACGGCTGTCCACACAGCCTACCTGAACCTTGAAAAACCCTTCAACACAATAACCCACTGGGCCATTATGCATAGGCTCACCAGCGTCAATATGGACACATATCTCACACAATGGATTGATACCTAGATCAGGGATAGCACCCACATGGTCAGAATTGCAGGTGCCATGTCTGACTATACACCAGTTACACATGGCATCCCACACGGCTTGGTCCTGGGACCTCTCTTGTTCAGTATATATTTGTCTTATATACAGGCTACCACAGGGGGGAATATGGCTGAACATGTTTGCACTTGACTGCAAACTGGGTGCCATGATCAACTCTCCAGCTGCCGCATGCATACTTAATCAGGGTCTCACAGAGATGGATGACTGGTGCCTGAGCCATGGCCTACAGCTAAATGCCATTAGTTGCATAGTCATCCCCTTTGGGAGTAACAACATGCCCACACATTACCACATAGGTAGTACTCCATTACATATGGTAGGAGTTGTTAGGGGTTTGGGGACATGACTTGTTCGTACTGTCGCCTTTAACATTCACGTTGCCAAAGTGGTTGGACACACCTTCTATGTGGGCCACCTTATCCCATATGGTTTCACATCTAGATCGAGTGAGGTCATTGTGCCCCTATACTCATCACATCCATGCTTGGTTACAATGCCACATTTGGGGTGTACCTTACCTGACACCTGCAGCAACTGTACTGGCTACGGAAGGTCCTCACTAAGCAGATCTAGGGACTCACACAGATGCCCTGCATAGTTCAGATGCAGTAACTTCAGCTCTACTCAGTCACTTACTACCTACTCAGATATGATGTGTGCCTGTTGTTTACAGATATACCCAATGCAGAATTACTACATGCTCCACCTCAAGATATCCAACTCCCTTGGAGCTACACACTCCAGGGACGTATACCTCAGCACAGATGTTAATAGGACATTGTGGAGGGACAGATTCTTATCCCAGAGGCACCACTCACTACAGAATGTAATCCCAGTTTCACATAGGCAGAGCCACTCACTGACCACCTACTGGAGACATCTTGACCACTGTATGGGTGATTGTATATTTACCCCTGGGATACATTCTGTGTCCCTGATAGACAGAGGCACACTAGCCTAAACATACATGGGCTATCTTGTGTGACCTACTATTCACACACACAGTGTATTAATCTGACAGGGTTGTGAATGCCAAACACACTCTGGCTAGGCTTGTACATGCCCTAGGGCAGATAGCCTAGTATCGACCTCTGAACCTATGCTAATGTTCAGGATGCACAATGTTTATTGCTGATACTGTTTGCAGGTCTTTATCATCTTTGCTTTACCAGTTTCCATGAACAACTTTGGTATCTGCAGAACATATTTGATTATGACAGGGTTCCACTATATTATAGATGTGTGTGTTGTCATATAACTGTGTGCACAGGGTGGATTGCTGTATAGTGACAGGTTCCTGGGTTAACACATGCAACTGCCAGATATGCGTGGCCCACTGCTGTACTCAGACATGGCCTAAGTGTATAAGCATGCCCAGTTCTGCCATTCCATGTTTTGTTGCCTGACATTTGTCTCATTTATTCAAGTGTGTGAGCATGCCCAGTGTGACCCTTCAGTATGTTGCTATCTGAGGTCCACTACATTTGTTGATGTGTGCGAACATGACCAATATTAACATTTATACTGTGTGTGTTGGAAGTCAGGTTCTGTTCTCACTGCAGGACTCACCTTTGTGTCATAACTCAACAAGGATTATGCTGTGCCTGCAGGGTTTCCATGGAATACTTTGCATAGACGTATCAACATTCCGTCATACAGGTGGATCACTGCAATACTGTCATGGTTTAGTGGTTCAGTACTTTGGCTATAGTACACAGTATCCTGGGTGCAAGGCCCATCACTGCTTTATATTCTCATACTGAGCAGACCAGACTGCTTAAGGGCTTGTTAAGCAAATATGAGCATGTTGGCTTTTGTTCAGCTATACCCTACTTAGACCAGGCGTGTCTGACATTGCTCAATATTCACCAACGTTGCTTGACATTGCCCAATATTACTGAACATTGACCACAGTTGTGCTAGTTGGTGTGTGGGATTTTGTTTGCATATACTGCATGGTGGCAATTGTTGTTTAGCACTGCTTTATATTGCTTAACACATGGCATTCATGCCTTAGGTGGTGCTGCAGGGCTGCCTATGTCAGATGCACATACTACACTCCCTGCACATGTTTGGAAGCAGGTAGTGTCAACTTAGGCATCCCTTTTACTTTATGTGCAAGTCGGAGAGAGGTATCATTTCCAGAGTTCCTACTGAGCCAGTGTATGTGCTATGTGTTGCCTCTTTGCCAAGGCCAAAGCATATTGGGCATGCCTCCTTCTGCCTGTTGGGGCAGGCTCAGGTTGTTCCTCCTCCGAGTCACGCTCTGCCTGTGATGGCCTTGGCAATGGTGGGGAGTTGTTTGGCCCAGGCCTATGCTGGTCCTGCTGCAGCTTTTTTCACAGGATCATATTATGTAGCATAGCACATACCATGATTTGGGTACATGTAGTTGGTGAGTACTGCAAGGCTCCACCAGATGTGTCCTGGCACCGGAACCATGATTTGAGCAGCCCAAACACATGCTCTATTACATTACGTGTTTGTGCGTGTGCCTCATTATGGCGTTCCTGTTCAGGTGTGTGTGCATTTCTGATGGGTGTCATCAGCCACGGCTCCAGTGCATAGCCAGCATCCCCCACTAGGTGACCATGTGGGATGTCCCCATTGGCAAATGTCTGGTACAGCTGTGTCAGATGCCAGATATGGGAATCATGGTAGCTTCCAGGGCAGCCTGCACACACATTCAGTATTATGCCCTGGGCATCACACACGACCTGGCAGTTGATGGAGGGGAAGCCCTTGTGGTTGAAGTAGACCCTACCCCGCTCGCCGGCTGGTGCTTTGATGCATATGTGCATGCAGTCTATTGCATCCACTACCTCAGGGTATTCCATTATTTGCTGGAAGAGACGCATATTGCTGGCCAATACCTCACGGGAATTGGAGAAATATACATGATCACTGACATGTGCTGACATGGCATCCAGAAACTGGTGTAGTACCCTGGATGCTGATGCCTGTGATATCCCCATCATATAACCAGTTGGTCTCTGGAAGGTACCTGTTGCTAGTATTCTTAGGCCAACACATACCTTGGTTTCCACTGGGATGGGTTCCCCTCTGTTGGTTCTGTGTGTGAGGTGTGGCCTGCACAGCTCAACAATTTGCTGCAGGAGGTCTCTGTCCACTCTATAGCGCTCCACTATCTCCAGCTCATGTAGCCCCTGGTAGGTTACCCTGGGCCTGTACACTCTTCTCCATCTCCTCACTGTGGGTTGTCCTGCAGTATTTCTATTGTCACCACCCTCAGCATGTTGCATATGTCACCTTATAACAGCAATGGCAGCCCATAACATTTCTTTGTCTCAGTAAAGCTTTTTCAGTTTTCACTTCTATTAGCTTACTGCAGTGTCTCTTGTGAGAAACATAATGGACTGTTGTTTGCAGAGTTTTAAGTGCTAGGCTGGGCTGGGCTAGTGTCCTGCCTGTGTAATTGCCTGATTCTGATTGTTTTCACCTGCTAGCTCTGCTAGTACTCCCTGGTAGCTTCCTACTATTTGTTGTGCTTCCTTTTTCCTTTCTGTTTCCTCACGGGGGGAGCGCCTGGCACACAAGCGCAAACACATGCACAGCAGCTAACACATGCGCACACATGCTTACATGGACTAAAACTTGCTTATTCGGGTTAAAATGCATGCACACCAGTGCAAACTCACTTACAACTCTTTAAACAGCCTTATACATGCTTACTCTGTTCTAAACGTGCACACTCACGCTTACACACGCGCACACTGTCTTACTCGGGTTTACACGCGTGCACACGAGCGCATACCCGCTCAAAAAGAAACTTTGGTGTTATCTACGGCATACACCTTCCATTTCTTGGCTTTCCCTAGCTTACCTGTTGATACACCTCTTTCCATGATGTATAAATGACAGCTGACACATGCCACTCTGCTCCAATGAGCTTCACTTCTTTCATAGATACCCCCCTCGTGATGTCACCTATCTTCTACTCTGTTACTCCCCATATCCTACTCCTACACTCCACTGACTGTCCTCATTTGCTATGTAAACTTGCGATTCACTATCCCAACACTCATTTACATAGGATTGCTTACTAATGCTTGGTTACATGACTTAGACTGAGCTTCCCCCCTTAGCAACTGCTACTCGGTGGCCATGTTGTCTTCAGCCTGCCATTCCCTTGCATTGTACATTAACAATTTCTATAAATTCCACATTTGTGGGTTTTAATTATTAGTATTCTGGGTTTTAGAGCGCAGCCCATTTGTGCGGCGCTGCGCTACACTTAAACGTCGGAAATCGGCGAAAAAAAAATATATTTTTATTTTAATATTGCATCAGGAAACATTTCCAATGGCCGCATATTTGGCCATTGGCATGCTTCCTGCACTGGATGCAACCTTATTTTGAAGCTGTCACGGCTCCGTTTTGCTATTTGCAGAATGGTACTCAGTTGTCAACTGAGTACATTTCTGCAAATAACACTGCTCTTACTTGGACAGGTACGGGTTTCCTGAATCGCAAATCTACCTCATTTGCATGCCTTTCACCTGCAGTTGAGGTACTTTGCATATCCCTGCCCTGTCCGTGTAAGAGCTGTTTTAGGAGCTTTCTTACACACCCCTACAGGCTGTTCCTGGATTGCTCGTCAGACATGATGGCTGCATGGAGTCTTACTCTACTCTTAGACTCCATGCAAGCCATCGTGAATCCGGCCCAATGTCTTTTGTGAAGGGAAAGTATACTAGAAGGGAAAATGTTTATTGAGTATTCTATTTTTGGCACCCATTCAATTTCAAGATGGATTTGTGGCAGCTTTAGTCTGTTTTTGATAATCTGTTTCCTGCTAGTATCAGCAGAGAAAGTTCCAGCATGGAACTTTGAACCTGTGCCTAATAACTAAAAAATACAGATAAAGAGTCTGCAGATTCTTCGCTAGGCAAAAATGAAGCAAAAATATTCAGTTTTAACAGGTCAGTGCTGTAGTTTAATAGATACAATTTATTAAGTTTAGAATTAAAAATAAAATACAAGAATGAAGTTTCTTGTGTTCTGGGAGACACAACCTTGATTGTTTTGTCGCCCAGATATGTGTGTTCTGTGCAATAGAGACTACTCTTCTCTGCTGAACTGTGTTCTCTGAAGCTATTTCGTACCTTCAAATTTTATTAAGTAAGCTTTTGTCACACTAGGAGTGTTTAATAAATTGATTTAAAAATAGGGACACTTTAATCAAACCTCATTTATTGTATTCTGAACAAGAAGAAGGTTTACATCACATTGCTCAGTGGCATAAAGGGATGGAGCCCTGACTAGGGCCTAGATGACCCATGTTAGATTATAGATATAGACTCTGGTGACACCGGATTGGATGGGTGTGACCAGCTGACACCAGCACTCCCTTCCTGTGATGAGGGAGGTGGCTCAGTCTGTGCATTTTTGGCACCTACTAGAGAATAGAGAGTTACTGACTGATGTGGCCTTGCAGGGTTATTCTATCAGGTAGGCCATTACTGAATCAGAGAATGTGGTGGTGGAAGCACACGTTTCCCTGACTGACAAAGATCGTACATTACCACCACCCTGAATATGCATGTTCTGTAAAGTTTTTACATTAACTGCTGTATTGTGAGATCACATCTGTGTGAGCTAATATTTCATTTTTGCTGGATGTTTCTCTTTTCCCTGCAGTTGTGTAACCATGGTGTTTATATACATACGTAAGGGGCACATGTTCAGAAAGTGTGTTTTTTTTTTTTGTCATTGGCTTGACTTAACTACTTTATATCAACAAGTTCATATGTTCATAGGTGTGTACTAGGCTAATGACCACAAGGACCTTTTTAAGCCTAGCCATGCATCCTAAATCTCTGATAAGTTCTGATACCCTTGATAAGTGTAAGTGGGGCCTTGGGAGATTAAGCATTTACAAAGAGGGGCCTGGGAGACATACCATTTACAGGCTGCCTGTATTCAGTAGAGACACAGGTGCCAAACCAAGGATGAGCTTCTTGTTTTCCATCCAATTGTCCAAGTTACACTTGAATTGTGTTAGGGGGGAATTCTGCTTCACATGGATGGGGGGGGGGCTGTTCCAGAGAAGGGGTAGTCTCTGGGATACATATCTGTCTCTCCAGCAGGTCCTATTTATATCACAGGTATAGTTTAAGTATTTAGAAGTGGTAATTCTGATGCTGTTTGTTTTGTGATATGCAGGAGGTCCATTAGGGTGGGGTCTGACAATGTCTTGTGTGCCAGGAAGTCTGTCAGAAAAAGAATACAGGGATAGGGTCTTGAGGTGGACTGCATAGGACACGTTACTTACAACCCACATTTGTTATTGAGGAACCACTGTGAACATTCCAATTGTTGGATGTGCCTGGTTAGGTACATATCAAAAGGGGCATTGTACTGAACAATAGGTGTGATGAATGCTTAATATAGTCAAACAATGACTTCCTTGGACCTAGATGTCATAGCTTTGCTTAGAAGTTAAATAACACAGAATGATTGCCTCACACCATTGCCAAAGGCTAGATTACTGTATGTTTGTGTCCTCATGTCCCTGACTACTGAGTCAACTCTTAGGGGTGTGTTGTATTTCTTGGCTTTTAGTTTAAGTCAGCCCCTCCTGGAGAACATTTGTGTCAGTGTGAGATTCAATGACAGCTCCTAATTTGCAATCATCTACAAATTTAGTCAGGCAGAGGCCTCTGACATTGGCCTTGACTTTAAAGAAGTAAATGCCAAAAAGGAGCGGTCCCAGTATAGATCCCAGAAGGATCCTGGTTGTGACTGATCTCTTTGTAGAGGTGGACTGCCAAATTCTTACTTCCTTGGCCCTGTGTAGGAGCCAGCTGGTTATCCACAATTGCGACATAAGGGTTTACACACAACCCCTTGAGTTTGACACCAATACCTGAGAGGGTATTGTATCAAACACCTTGGCCAAGTCACAGTAGGCAGCATGAACTGTTTTGGAGCTGAATTTGTTGGCCATTAGGTTTGCTATATCTTCTGGCTTACTATAGGTAGCTCCATTAACAATGAGCTCTACACACAATTGTGTATTGCTGTTGAGGCTGCAGGCATATGTAAAAAATGCCTTGTGGTTGTGCTTGGCCTGGGAGGCCACATTTACCTCAAACCTGGCTTTGGTAGATGTTATTTGCCCTCTGAGTTGTTTGTTTAGTTTGATGAAAGTGCATTTATCCTGCTGGATGCTACACCTCCTAATTTTTGCCATAATATTTCCTTGTGTTATATAGCATATTGATGTAGCATATTGATGTTGTGATTCCATTAGAGTGGTTTATTTTTTGAGTTACTTCTGTACTTCTCCCTGGTTGTGCAACACACACACACACACACACACACACACACACACACACACACACACACACACACACACACCCACACACACATACATATCAGCACACACACACACGCACACACGCACACACGCACACACACACACAAACACACACACACACACATACAGTCATACATACACCCAGGGATTCAGACATCCAGACAGTGGCAACTGTGCCCCTAGACAGAAAGACAGACAGACAGATGCACACGCACGCACACACACACACACACACACACACACACACACACACACACACACACACACATACATACATGCATACATACACTTGCCCACTTACATGCTCATACACACACAGACATGCCCACTTACATGCTCATACACACACACATGCCCACTTACATGTTCATATACACACACACACACACACACACACACACACACACACACACACATATGCATGCATACATGCACGTGCGTGCGCACACACACACACACACACACACACACACACACACACATGCTCACTTACATGCTCATACACAAACACACACACGCGCACACACACACACACGCATGCACGCATGCGCACACACACACACACACACACACACACACACACACACACACACACACACACACACACACACACACACATATACACCTGCACAGTACTTAACCTACCATGAGGTAACAATGCTGCTTGTGTGATAGGATAGAAAGGGAGCAGACCATCAAAAGATGGAAAGCGCTTTTTTTTCACTCAACCCACCAAACAGCATGGCAGAGCTGTTATTTGAATTACTGTACCATGCTATTTCAGTCTTGGTGAAAGGTTCTGTGGAAGTGCACATGGCTAATTGTTATTATTAGTCATGCCCCTAGATTGCCGCATTTATAGTTTTCCTTTGCTAGTGAGACTAGTGAAGTGCTCTGAGCTGGAACTTTCTTACTATTGTACTATTCCCACAATCATTGAATTTGTTTGGTGTAACGCATTCAGCCATCTTACTTCAAACAGAATCACATAGAACATTATGCATTTCTGAACACCAGCTTAAGTTTTTTTATTGGATATTCAAAGATGCACTTTCTAGTAATCATGCACATCATTTTCTGTAGTGTTTTAATTAGGTTACAAGTCTAGCTGTGCTCATTCATGTATGACTGTCTGTTGCTCTTCCATGTTAACCTGTAAATCAGTGTCTGGTATTCCATATTGTACTTAGTATTCTATAATTACAATGGTAGTGACAACACTTCAGTGGCTAAAATGAGTAGTCGGTGTTGGAGTAAAAACCATCCCTCCTTTTCAAATTAAGATCTATGTAACGGCTAACTCTGTGGAAAAGATCATCACTACAGCTGATCCATGTGCACTGTTTAGAACTTCGACATCAACAGCTCACAGTGGTAGCAGGTAAAACAGCGAGAAGTAGCTAAAACTGCTGTATAAATGGTTTAGTTACTCCAGTGTCATTCCAATGGTGGTAAATCATTTTTGAATCAATGTTAAATTCGAATGGGAGAAAATATGATACAACATTCATGACCTGTGGCAGAAAAAAATGCAGAAATCAAGAAACTGATAGGTACAAAAGGACTGACTTCTAGGCAACGCAATCATACCTCATACAATACCTATGTGCTACTTTAGAAAAAAATGTTACTCTGAAATGAGGTTAACTGCATTGAATGGTGATGTTGTCCTTTAAATAGCTTGCATACTAACCTGTGAAAGTCCGACAATATTGCCAATTGACCTTTCAAAGGTAGCTGTGGAAGGAAATGCACAATGCTGTAGACACCTTGATATCTAATGGTGTGGCCAGTCAGTGACCATCAATTGATATCATTCATACACTGCTGCCTATCTGTCCATGGAGGAGTGGTTTCAGCCCAGAACTTAGTAGTTTATTGGCCATTTTGGGCTAATTTCTATCTCTTTCATTTCCCTGCTATAAAACCTGCATTTGCGTGGTTTTGTGCACTGGGCAGCGCCGGTTAGCTAGGGTATAACTATTTCCGCCGCCACAAAGTCTACTCTTCAATTTTTCCCTTGGAACTAGACAAAACTTTCAACTTAAGCACTCAAACCATTCACTTCTCATCCCGGCACTTGCTCAAAACTCATAGCAAGCACTAATAAACCTTAGCACTAGATCCCCCCCCCCCATACTGTAGAGAAGGACAAGGCTCTCTATTCGACCTTACCAGACAATCAGTAAAACAATTCACTGTACCTATACAGGCATGTCCAAAGGACAGTTTCAGGTGTACTCTCCGGTCTAACCGGTGAATCTGGGCATTTTGAGACAATGTTACAATTGCCTCATGCACACAGACAACCCTCTCCTCCTTCCACCAAACACTAATACATGTGAGAGATACAATTATACAGCCAAAATGGAGGCTAAGCTCTCTCAACCCAAGACTGGACCAGGCAGTCAAGAGGAGAAGGGAATTACTTGCATCACATCACCAGTCTCACATAGACCTATGAAACCAGCACTGGCAAAAAACACACATAAATACAAGGAGACATACTAGGAGGCTCTAAATAAAAATCTGCAAAAGCAACAGAGACCTCCAAAGCAGACATCCAAGCAACCTCCACCCCAACACAAACCATGAAACACATACTTCACAAAACCAGTGTGCCACACAACCACAACCCTTAAGGCAAAATAACATACCCAGCACACTAGTAATAGGTGACTCTATAGTCAGGCACACTGACGTCCCACTCACTAGGCTGAACAAAGAGAAGGTTACTGTTAGCTGCCTGTCGGCTGCCAGGATCCACCACATAACACAAGCACTCAGGTCACTCCAGAACAAGTACAAATATGACTCTGTCATTGTCCATGTTGGTGTGAATGACCTGAGCTGTACCTCCCTGGACTACATGAAAAGAGACATGGAAGAGCTCTCTGATCACGTAGCCCAGGCCGGTATGACTCTGACCCTGAGTAGCATCCTGCCCTCACGAAGAATGATACCATGGTATAGAGAAACAATTATCAATTTCAACAATTGGCTAAGCTTCTGGTGTCATTCAAAGGGGATCCAGTGTCTGTCTGCCTGGGATGACATGCTCGACAGGCCACGCTGCTTTGCTAGAGATGGCTTGCACCTGTCACCCTTAGGCTTTCGAATACTGGCCAAGGCTCTTGCCTCCCCCATAGTGCCTTTTTTAGGCAAGGCTCAAAAGACAAACCCACCACCGTAAATAGCACAAGTAACAAAAAACTGAGGATAATGCTACTCAATGCCAGAAGTCTAAAACTCAAAATGCATGCACTGGAGGCACTTCTCAGTATGGAGAAAATTGATACATGTGCAGTAACAGAAACCTGGTTTAAGGCTCCAGAGAGCACCCCAGCATTACCAGTCTACAACTCATACCATACATTTTGGCCACAAAACCCGGACCAAAATACAAAAGGCGGGGGGTATCCATATTCATCAAGGATACCCACACCTCCAGGTTAGTGGCACAGCACAATGCTTCAGAGATCATCCACGTACAACTAACAATGGGCAAAACTGCTATTCAAATTATAGCTTGCTACAGATCAACCACCATGTCCCAGGACCCCCATTCCGCATTCCTGGAAACACTGGGAAACATAAAGGTCCTACCAAACACCCTGTTATTGGGTGATTTCAATTACCCAAACATTAACTGGGAGAACTACTCAAGTACAAACTCCCTTGCCCAACATTTCCTAGAATTTATAAACTCAAATGCCCTGGATCACCTGGTCAACACCCCCAACCAGAGGTGACAACATATTGGACCTGGTCATCACCAACATGGGTGACCAGTGTTCCACACCAGAGATCAACCCCTTGCTGGTTAGATCTGACCATAAACTAATCACTCTGGATATCCACATTCCACCACAACCCCCAGTCAAAGAAACTGTCATGAAACACATTTCAAAAGCAAACTTCACGTTACTTAAGACTGAGGTGGGAAGTTTCAAAGCCCCTATGCTAAAGGATAATGCTGTCCAAGCTGCAAAATCCTTTACTAATGCACTCTACTAGCACCTACAAGAATGCATGGATCGTGCTATCCCAAACAAAACCAAGACTCACTCCTCCAAGAAAAGGAAACCAGTCTGGTGGACCTCTGCCATAAACAAGCTATAAAATAGAAGGAGGAAACTAGCACAGAAAAGAGTAAAAGCCTAAGAAGGGAAGACATCTCTGATCAGTATCAGCAAGAAACTACATTCCCTCATCCAGGGCTAGCTTCAAAAGAAAAATTGCCATGGACTCCAAAGATAACCACAAGGCATTCTTTAGCTATGTCAAGAATCTAAGTGGCAATTCTCAGATCTTCTCAGAGTTAGTGTAGAATGGCACAAAATACACTGAACTGACCAATATAGCCAAGATCCTGGCAGACAGGTTCAGTGCAAACTTCACCCCCCTCTCACCCCCAAAAGTACCCATAACTATACCAGAAGAATGTAGTGCCCCTGAAATCACAGACACTCAGGTTAAAACAGCCCTCTCCAAAGCCAAAAACACATCATCAATGGGACTGGACAGTGCCCCAGACTGCATCCTACACAAGCTCAAAGATGAACTAACCCCTCACCTAAACACACTGTTTAAACTCAGCCTCTTCACAGGCTATGTGCCCACAGAGTGGCACACAGCAATGGTTATTCCACTCCACAAAGGTGGAGCCACAATGGAACCCAGGAACTATCACCCTTTAAGCCTGACTAGCTTGGTCTGCAAAGCTATGGAGCACATCATCATGGATCTCATTAACAGAGACATTGGAAACCTCCAAACACTGGACCCTACCGAGTTCAGCTTTGTTAAGGGCAGATCATGCCTCCTAAACCTGGTGGACTTCTTTGAGACAGTTACCAAGGCTATAGATGAGGGAAAAGTGGTCCAGACAGCCTACCTAGACCTCACCAAGGCCTTCAACACCATTCCCCACTCAAGTATTATTGACAAGCTCACCAGCCTGAACATAAACCCCTACATCATGAGATGGGTTGCCAACTGGCTCACGGACAGAACCCACATGGTAAGAGTTGCGGGAGCTAGGTCTGACTCTAAACCAGTTACAAGTGGCATTCCCAAGGGCTCAGACCTAGGACCCCTCCTGTTCGGCATATACTTCTCAGAGGTACAGACAAGCACAGGAGGACTATGGCTGACCAAGTTCACAGATGAGTGCAAGCTAGGGGCTCGAATTGACTCTCTGGCTGATGCAGACATCCTCCAAAAGGGTCTCACTGAGACAGATACCTGGTGTCAAAACCATGGCCTCAAGCTAAATGCCAAAAAGTGCATAGTCATCCCCTTTGGAAAAAACAAAGTACCCACAAACTACCACATAGGTGGTAGCCCCCTAAATACAGAAGACGTAATAAGGGATCTGAGGACTCAAGTAGATAGTAACCTCTCCTTTTATAATCACATTGCCAAAGTGGTTAGAAAATCCTTCTATGTGGCCCACCTAATCACAAAAGGGTTTGCATCCAGATCGAAAGAGGTCATTGGGCCCCCTCTATGCATCACTCATCAGACCCATCATAGAGTACAATGCCCCATTTGGGATGTACCTTACAAGACACCTGCAACAACTGGAAAGACCACAGAAGTACCTCACCAAGAGGATCACTGGCCTCAAGCAGATGCCTTATGCAGCTCGACTGAAGAATCTCCAGCTGTACTCAGTTGCATACCACCTACTCAGAGGTGATCTCTGCCCGACATACAAGGCCATGTCCAACCCAGAATTGATGGACATGCTCCACCTAAAGAAAACCATATCCCCTCGAGCCACACACTCCAGGGATCTAAACCTCACCACAACAATAAATAGGGCATGCTGGAGGGATAGATTCCTATCCCAGAGACTTCCCATGCTCTGGAACAAGATTCCAATCTACATTAAGCAGAGCTCCTTGCTAACCCTCTTCAAGAGAAACCTTGATGAGTGGATGGGAAACAGAAAGTTTACCCCAGGGATCACTTCAATGGCTCTGCTGGACAGAGGCACAGGGAACTAATCTAAGGGGGCAGCAAAAGCCAACACATTCTGGCTAGGCTTATAAATGCCTTCGGGCAGATAGCCTAGTATCTACCTATGAACCTATGAACCTATGCTAATACTGCAGATGTTCCATAGTATCCTCCTGTCAATCCTGCATCTGTCCAAAATCTGTCAGGTCCTGCAGCGTAGCAGTGAGTTGGATTCTCTGTCAATAATGTATTGCATGCTTGGTACTTTGATAGATGGGCAGCTGTCCTGAGCTTGGCAATGATGAATTATACATCATGACTGCAATATAGTCCTTTGCAAAAATTTCAAATTTGTAAAATATGGCATGTTGTCAGGTCTATATCATAACCGCAAAAACCCGTTTCAGCGAATACATAAACGTTGACACATATTGTGTGAACCGCGAATACACTGAACGCCCTAAACCGCGAAATTCAAAATCTCGAACTGGCCTGCTTGTTTTAGCATGTTGTGAGTTGCATGATGCTTGTGGACGGCTATGCCATGGGCAACATCTTTTTTCTTTGCTGCAAGCGTTTTCTGAATCTCATTTTAAAATTGTAAAACTAAGAAAAAAAATCATATTTTCTGCTCGTGCTAGGATTTAAGAAAGAATGAAACAATTGTATACTTATAAAGGAGGGTATTGCTGGGTTGTGTCACATTGTAATAAACTGGAATTGTACTGCTTTACCAAGGATATTCTCATTTACATTTTAGCTTCTTGTACTACAATTGTTAGAATCATCATTTGCCATTCTGCATGTTATTTTACCTTCTTGTACTTTTTATTAAAACAAGCCTTTAACTACTCAAATAAATCCTGGTCTGAGATTTGTGAAGTTACACGCTGCAAACAAAACTAGCACCCTTGTATAGCAACTTGCAATGACTTCAATAGTCAAACATACTGCTGTGATATCAGAGGATTTTGTGCTGTTTTATGATTGAAATATAAAATACTAGGCATCATATAGGTTTATTTTACCCTTTTTATTAAAATAAAAAGAAGCACCTAAATATGTCCAATTATACTTCCGTGCACAGATCACGGTGCAGCCATAATTTAAACTGCATATCTGGTTTAACATTTCAAGTAACAAAACTACCAGTAACACTAATACACCAGACCCAGATTTATTCTGCCTTTTGACAGTGACGAAGGAAAGAAAATATATATTTAATTACATGCATAAGAGAATGAACAAAATAACAAATATTTAGTAGGCAGTAGAATGTCAATATCCTGCATATTATTTTAATTTATTGTAATTTTTTTCTTTTTCTACCTTTTAAGCAAACTTCAGTGTAAATGGAGTATTGCACAAAGATCTATAATCAACAACAGTAGTACGAAGCAATTCATTTTTAATAGCAAAGGTCATAGCTAAACTGCAAACTTTTGCAAAGGTCAGTGCACCCTTAATGCTTATTGAGATGTGGTTTGTGACGTTACATATCCATCTGGAAAGCTGACACTGGCTGCATTTTGAGATCCTATTAACTAGAAAAAAATTGATGCTGACACATAATGGCAAGTCAGGTGCAGAATAAAAGGTCACACTTTAATGTTTCATGACAGATTTTCACATCTGAAGGTCAGAATTCAACAGCAGTACATCCACTTTTTGACATATTTGGACACCTACAAGTGACTAAGTACTTGCTGTGATACTAAAAGACGTTAATGTTTACAGAACTGGAAGCAGATGTTTGTGACATGTTGTAATGGCCTGTATGCATTAATAGGAACAGCTAAGCAGAACTATCAGGAAGCTATTGATTAATTTGTTTTCACAGCCAAGATCTCAGACCATATTGCTAGATAAAATTTTATCTGTAGAAATCAATAATATTTTCATTTTCTGTAGCTGATGATGAGTTCTTAGAAGCTTGTGTATACCTGCTGTTGGCTTTGCACTGTAAGAAAATTAAAGTTACTGTTATAAAGCATGCAGCCCAGGATTTGTTTATTGAGTTATGACTTGCACTGATGGTGGAGATTTAAAGCATAAACTGCACAGAATTCTGCTTGACACACTTAGCTTGTGTTTCTACAGATCAAGTATCATCACAAACACACAGTGCAGTGTCTCCTTAGCCTTGCCAATCTGACTGCCCCTATTTTCTCTGGGATATCCCTTGGCTTTAGCCAAGGAATGCTGCTACTGCAGAGAGGGATTCCCACTCCTTCTTTTTACCTGTGTTTGGTAAAGAAGAACTAATGTCCTGTTGTCCCTTCTTAACCTGGCCAGTTCTGCAACTGACTCCAAGTCATTGGCTTCATACATACAGGTATATAGGTGTACACATTCAAGTTCTTAAAACATAAAAGCAATTTTATCCATAAAACATAGCACTGAAGGTCATCTGACAATGAATCAAATATAACACACCAGTTTTAAATCCTCAAACATTTTAAAACATCAAATCAGGCAACATCATTGTGACATTCATTTGCATACAATGTGCCCTTCCAACTTTATTGATCTTAAAATAGGTTTAGTACTATTGACTTAATTTAAGCCAGGACTAATACTGGCTGCCAAATCTTTATTTTTCTGAAATTAATTCTAAATCACCTCCTTTGTGCATCACGCACACCTTTGCACCTCCAATAAATAAATAAATAAATAACTCTTTTAAAGTGTTGAGATTTCAATGAGCACCTGCAAAATTCCTTGTGTTGTTCTTTTCTTTTTATAAACAAAACAACGGACTAGCAGTGTACTATAAAACAAATAAAAAGAAAAAAACGCCACTCAGGAATCACAAACCAGAATTTATTACATCCAAAAACACATTGGTTTAAACGCTTTTGTTCACTTTGGTAAGGAACTTCTTCAAAAACTGAATAAAACCAAAAGGTCCTTTGCAAAAATATATGTTCAGTTAATTGCTTTTCACAGAGTTGCCACTAGGTTGAACCACAGTTTGGTGGACTAGAGTGCTGTAGGTACATTATTGTACTGCAGTCACAATTGTTTAACAACTAAATTTGTTATATATAAGAAAACGGATATGAGGATAAGCCACCATATTATGGGTGTGGGAAACAGAGGTAATCCAGAAATACTGAGTCAGGTCTGCCATCCTACCTGTGACTCATAAGGTGACAGTGCTAATAAAGAAACACAGTACAAATGATTAGTTCAGATAAAATTGCTTTTTTTCTAATAAAACATTAACATTAATAAAACATCTGAAATATTAGAACAAAAACACTTATCCATCTGTCTACAACTGAATAAACTACTTGAAATTTCAACAAGGTGTCTTTATTCCTCCCACAGTGATGGTGTCAGAGAGAGAAAGAGATACTCTCCTAGCTAAATTGATTTTATCTGGACTAATCTTTTGTACTCTGTTTTATACTGGGGTTGTAGAGATGCCACCCCCCCATTCTAAACAGTGTATTCACTTTTTACTGGGGTAGGAATTGTTTAAGTTGTACTCCATGCATGAATCTCAAAACTGTAATGTTCTTAAAGGTTTACAATTGGCAATTTGAATCTGTTAAGATTGGCACTCTGCTTTATACATTTCTGTTCTTTTAGTTTGGGTTGGTGTTTAGCTTTTTGCAGGCCTGATGATCACTTTTTGATTGTGTATTTGGCTGTGTGACTATTCAGCTATTTTTGCAAGCATTTGAATGTTGAGGATTATTATTTTCATGCTTTGGTAATGTATTGAATATCTGCCATACATTTGCTCCCTCTACATCCTCCACCCTTATAAGTACACCTCAATTCGTAGTTGCCTCTCTTACCTAAATATGATCTCCCATTTCCAATACATTTTTAATGTTGTGTCCTCTTTTCATTTTAAAATTCATGATGATTTCCTACTGTTAAAACCAGTGCTGGACTTTATGACATTATATGTGTGCAGCCAGTGGCAGCTCTACACAGGGACACGTGCCACCGTAAATGCTCCTGTCCCTGGAATACCAAAAATAGGAAGAAAATGTTTTCTAAGCCAATCTCCTGCTAGAGATGTGCCCTGATCCCTGGATAAAAACAATGGGTGCTTGCTGCTCATCAGCTGTTTTTGGAGCAGACAGCACAAGTGAGGTCTTCCCTCTCCACTCGGCTGACTTACTTACTTAGTTTTGAAGCAGACAGTACAAGAGTGGTGTTTCCTGATCCTCTTGGCTGCATTACTTAACTGAGTCTTAAAGCAGACAGTGTATGTGCAGGGTTTTCCACTCCACTCGGCTGACTTACTTGCTTGGTTTTGAAGCAGACAGTACAAGAGTGGTGTTTCCTGATCCTCTTGGCTGCATTACTTAACTTAGTCTTAAAGCAGACAGTGCATGTGCAGGGTTTTCCACTCCACTCGGCTGACTTACTTAGTTTTGAAGAAGACAGAGCTAACTTTGTATTTTCCTCTTTACTTAGCTGCCTTGCTTACATTTCACAAATGCGAGTAACAAGAACAGAGCAACTCTTACTGAGAACAGGAATGATGACTTATAAAGGCTTTGAGAATGGAAGTGTGTGTGTGTTTTGCATCTGTCTTTCTGTTCCTGTCAGTGAGATCGGGCTAATCAGGGTGGTGAGGGATACACAGCTTATGGTGTGAAGATGGGGTAGTAATGTGTGAAATGATATTTAGAAAGCAAGCAGCACTGAAGGAGGATAAATCCCATGGACCTTTCAATTATTTATTTATTAAGTTTATTAACCAGAGTAGTGGGCTGATCCAAATGGACCCATTTCATCTATAGACTAGGATTTAACATGGCATCTGGAAATACTGATTATTTGAAAACAGAGATTTCAGGAGAGATATAATACAGTAATAAGTTCAATATACACACTGACAAAGTACACATGGGTACACATTGTTAGAACACATACATCGTCAAAGTACAGGTTGTACAAAATACAATCTAATGTTGTGAATTATAATACAGTCTTTTAGTACTTAGGATGGCTGCAACTGAAAAATATTTATGTAGTAATAGTGGGTTAGCAATCATAATTTTATTCATTTCTACTGAGAATACTTGTGATTATTAACAGTTACATTATGTCTGCAGATTTGACTTTTCCATTTATTTAAAGATATGTCAAAAATTGCACACTTTAAATGTGAAGGTCATTCAGCATCATTTACAAAGACATGCATCTGGAATGTTTCTCCCCAGGCCTCTGTTGAAAATTAGCTTTGTTCCAAGTCAGACTTTCCTGGTAAACAAATGCTAAATAAAATAAAATAAAAAATAAAATCAGTGTGAGGTTTGCATTTGGTAACAATGTAGTATGTGTAGTGTAGCTGTTTTTTTATGGCAAATTTTAACAGGAACATGAGGATGATGTAGTAGCTTTTCTCTTAACTCTTGGTGTAAGGTATAGTTTCTTGCGTTGCATCCTGCAACTTAGGGCCTAAGAACAAGAAGCTCAGTGGATTTTAAGTTATTTGGAATTTCTTGGAATACTTCTTACACTGTTGGGTTGAGAGCAAAGTTGTATGATAGCACTGTACAAGTAATTTGGAAGTAAGGGTTGGAGATGTTCAAATCTGAGGGGTTTATGGATTAGAACAGGTAGCATGAGGTCTGAGGTCTGTGCACTCACAAACTAGTAGCCATTTTGAGCATTTCTGAGAGGTGTATCGCTCTTCAGTGAGAGTGTATGAAAAAGGATGGAGTGACAGATCCTGTTAAAGATTGTAAATTTGTTTTTTGAAGTATAGGCAAAGTCTGCATTCAGGCTTAGGCTGCAGTATCTTTTTTACACCCTCAATGGTAAGGGATCGGGAAATTCAGTGATACCATAGGGCATTGAGTTTGCTTGCTTTTATCTTGTCATTGTGAATTAATATGGCTAATAGGGGATAAGAAGATAGACTCAGATATCTGAGGGGTGATATGCATTCATTACTTTGTTGTGTAAGGAGAAGCAGGAAGGTTTGATCAAATTTTTAGTGGTGATTGTGCGCTGAAGAATATTACTTTAGTTTTTTGGTGTTTTACAGTAAGTTGCTTACCAAGTTGGCATTTGCAGAGACTATTAAGTATATATGATGATTGTGTAGCATTGATCTGTGGCATGGACAGATTCATAAGACTTCATATGTGTATCTTTGAGCACCTGAAAGACCTCAGATGGGACTGAAACAACTAAACGTCTGCTATGAATGCCCCCAGAGATATTTTCTCAATTTGAAAAACCCTCAGAGACCAATATATAACCTGGGATAAGTTACTGCCAGTGATATCCAGTCATTAGAGATTCATAATTATAACTAGAGGAGCACTCTCTGGTTAAATGATTTGCTCAGAGTCACACAGTAGCCAAATGGAGGCAGAAAGAATCAAACCCTGTACCCTTAACTATAAAAGGCAGCTCAGTAAGAGCTTGAAGTCTTAATCCCCGACATGAACTGCTAGACCTCCATTGTCTTCTTCTTTTTTGGTAAGTCTCTGAGGATTATCAATGTCAGATATTTGATTTTTATAATTATCATTGTTCAAAAAATGCATGCCCATGCAACAACTGATGTTCTGTGAACTTGTTGCCTGGCACTTAAGGCTTTGAGCTACTAACAAATTGCTTCCTGTAGTCAAAAGTGCAGGATTTGAATACTACCACTTCTATTTGCTTACTGTGTGACTCTGAACAAGTCACTTAGACAGTACTCCTTCCTCACATCTGAAAGGGGACACTTCCTTTAGTTGATAAAAAAACAGTATTTAAAATTTGCCCCTTTGGGGGTCTTTGCTCTCCCCATTATTTTTGGCATTATCTAGAATTCTTAAGCAAAGAAGATGAAAATTATTGTGTTCTAATATTTGTGAAATTTGTTCTTTTCTTACAAATTGTTGCAGATTGTAGTCACTAAGTTATGAAAGTATGTGAGTTTCAGACTTTGTGTCATTCAGAAAATGCTTGCTAATGCAACTTGATAAGTGTATAAAAACGATTTTTAAAATATGTTTCTATTTTTTGGGTGTTTGATTCTTGATCTAAGAGGTTGGAAGGGAATGGGGTGCAGTTGGATGCACTGTATAGTTCTCACTGCAGTAAGCTGAAATAGACTTATTGGACATTATTTAAGTATATTCTTCATTCATGTTATCGTAACTGATGGTGGTGGGTGTGTGTGTATATGTGTGTGTGTATATATGTGTGTCCTGCATACCAGAGTAGTTTTGGTGTAAATGAATGAACTGATTGTAGGAAACAGGAGCTATATCATTATACATGTTCTTTGAGTGCAAACCTAGGTTTCTTTGTTTTGCTGACTGTTGACAGAATGTTTTTATTTACTTGTGAATAAACTGTCCATTTTGATTTCCATGAGTGGGCAGGAGCAGCCATGCTAATTTATACAGCTGAGTGACTCCCTGAATCACTTGCCTGTGTAAATGTCTTATGACAGGCAGTTCCTGGGAGAACACATAGCTAATAGGTGTATGCCTCTCCCAGGAATCCATCATTAGCATCTAGCATGGCCTCAAAGACAGCACACTGCAGTGCTGTACATCTTCATGCAAAAGCATAATGGCAGGGCTGTCACTGAATTTGAAAAAGGTTACCATGAGACGTGCATCTCATACTCACCATATGGTAACTTTTCTGAATTCAACCCATTACATTGTAAACAAGTGAGATGTTCTGGTAAGCAACGGAACACTGGGCTTCAAAAGAGATTAAGTATAAAGTAATATTTTTAACCATTCTGTGAGCTTCCTTCCTAGCTGTTAGTACATTTTCCACATTTTCCCATTTATTCTACCTTATGAGTGGTAGTATAGTATTCCATTTTTTGAAGATGGAATGTTGATTGTGGCTGGAGCTTCTGGTGCTATGGAGGCAATGATAATGTCAAACCATACTAAACTGTCTGAAAATTGAGAAGCCTTAGCAAAGAATTTAAGGTCATGTAGTTTTAATTGTCTCATGTATTAAAACTACAAATTCTTAAAGTCTTCCAACGAGATTTGTTCTTAGACACTTAGTATAGCATTCAGAAAATCATACCTGCATCTTTTAAAATGTGTACCCCCAAGAAAGTATTCAAACCCTGGAATGAGTTATTGTGACCAGATATACCATTTGAGTGCTATGCATACCTCTCATCTGTCCATATTTTTGCAGAATGCTCCTGATTTTGCTTCAAATGTTTCCCTGTTCTTCATAAAAGTTTTGAATTTCTGGTAAGTCTGTCATGATTACGGTCAGTCAGTAATATCAGTCATCAGAGTTTTATATTTCATCATCATCAACCTCCTTTTTCTCATTTTCTACATGGGGTCAGGGTGTTGTGTTAACTGTTGCCATCTCTCTAGATTCAATGCTACACTCCTGCCTTCTTCAACACTCATCCCTGACTGTCGCAGATCTTCTGTCACATAATCCATCAACTCTTTGATGGATACCCTTGTTTCCTCTTGCCTTCTTCCTGTCTGTCCCAAATCTTTTTCACCAGATTGTCTTCTGCTTTTCTGCACACATGCCTGAACCACCATAATCTGTTCTCTTTGATCTTTTCTGCAATTGGTGCCACTTTGGCTTCTGCTCTTATGTCTCAATTTCTTCATCGGTCCCACAGTGTGCATCCTACCACCCATCTCAGGCACTTAATTTCCATCACCTCTAGCTTTCTCATCTGCTCTGCCATTACTGGCCATATTTGTGTACCATATAGTATCACTGGTTGCACCACTGTTTTGTACACCTTACTTTTCAGCTTCTTTGGCATTCTTCTGTCATACACTACCATTGACACTTTATGCCAGTTGGTTGCACCCCCTCTGATTCTAGCTTTGACCTCTTCATTAACACTTCTCCCTCTCCTCAACCACCCCTCCCAGATGCTTGAAGCTGTTAACCTGTTCCACTATCTTCCCTTCTATCTCAATTCTCAGTTTCTTCTGATTTCCCCAATTTGCTGCCATAACCATATCTAAACAATCCTACTTTGGTTTATGATTTACTTTGGAGCTAACCGGTAAGAGAAGTGTTACTTGAATTTATATTTTATTTGTTATCACTATTTTTTCACTGTTAGTAGGTAGGAAGGGCTGGCTTGTTAACAAGATATACTTTGATTCATAGTTTGTTGTTTTACCTTTAATTTCACTGTTGGTTGTTAGAAAGAGTTAGGTTTTAGACAGGCAGGCTCTAGCCACCCCACGGGGCCTAGACAGCTATAAATTCACACAGACTGCAGACATAATGGAATTACAACTTTTGTCTGGCTTGCAGAACTTGTATTGTTAGAAAAACTTTATGTTCTTACTTTAGTATTTAGTTGCATATTGCTCATGTGATTTTTTTTGTCATAGAAGTTGATTTAAGTTCTTTTTGAATTCTGCGGTTACTGATTTTGATTAGTCTTTTCTTTTACAATAATTTATTTATTTGAAGCCAAATATGGATTCCTTAAATGAGTATGCAATTAACGATTTGCTAATGCAAAAATATATTGTACGGTGTAATAAATGCTATGCATATTTAAAGGTAACGGCTGATAATACTAGTGATCTGTGTTCCTCGTGTCAAAGGTTGGATGATTTGCTTACCATTGTTAGAAGTAAATCTAAACTTAATGATGATGATTGCACTTGTGCAATTGGCATGACTTAGCGAACTGTTGTTTCATATATTAATAACTGGACTGGTGAAATAAATAATTTTAGGCAAGAACAAATAGCACACATTTAGGAAGTGATGCATCTATTGTCTGTAAAGATCATTCAGCCCCTATGAAACAAGATGAAGCCCCTGGCAACCTTTAAATTATTGATGCAAGTATTCAGCAATCTAAGGATTCAGTTTGTTTAGAAGGAAACAAAAAAAAAAAAGAAAGGATGAAGTTCACAACAAATAACAACAAAGAAAAAGAAACCGTTTAATGACGGTAAAGGAAAGAGAATACTTACAAAAAAGGACACGGCTTTGTTATGTGAGACACAGGCTACAGGGAATGATAATATTTTTCTATCTGAAAACCTTTAGTCTACAGAAAAAGGCATCATTGCTCAAAAAGAGAAGTTAGAAAAAAGAGGCAAGAAGCAGGTGAAAAGGAATAAATCAAAATTGAATATGGAAGGATTGAAGAACATTACTGTAAGAAAAAAGAAGAACACAGATGTTGACTACATGGCTCAAGCTGTGGATTTACAGTACTAGCTGGATGAGAATTTAAGCCACAATGAAAACAATGAGATAAATAATTCTAATGGTGATGAAGATTGATCTGTCATGGAAAATAATAGCATAATGGTTGAGGCGCTTGCCTCAAAATCAGCAGATGCAGGGCTTGATTCCCCCCAAGGCAGCCCGTCAACCTCACATAGTCTACAAGAGCACCAACCTATAAATCTATACATTATAAATAATGATATTGGCCCTTTTCAGGAGAAATCTTGATGAGTGGATGGGTAACAGAAAGTTCGCCCCAGGGATCATTCCAGTTGCCCTACTGGATAGGGGCACTGTGAACTAACATTTGGTGGCACAGTGCCTGGACAATTTTTTTGGGCTAGGCTTGTAAAGACTCCAGGGCCATTAGCCTAGTACACACCTATGAACATATGAACAATTGATAGAGCAGATATTACTGTATCAGAAGCTGAAGATTCTTCAGAGCTGGCGATCAAAGATGTTCTTGTAATAGTTGATTCAATTATTAGAGGAACTGATACTTATATTTGCAGTGAAAATAATGAACATTGAATAGTGTTATGCTTGACAGGAGCAAAAATCAAAGATGAGAGACAAGCCTACGAACGCCTTAATGTAAAGAAGTATGGATCCATTTTTAGTCATGTTGGCACAAATGATGTAATCCGCAAGGATTCACCGACTGTTAGTCGGGAACTGACAGCCCTCTTAGATAATATTTCTTGTGCTGGTGTTAGGACTTATTTTTCACAAATCACCTATAGAAAGGATAGTCAGGTTACTGTGAATGAAAAGACTTTTTGGGTAAATACCTACATGGAAAAAATGTCCTGTTTTATAAAATGGAAATGTGTAGAGCATCCAAGCCTAGTTTTGGGCACACAGACAGGATAGCGTGCATTTGTCAAAATCAGGGAAGAGAATTTTTGCAGCAGATATTTTGCAATATTTGACAAACACTAGGCAGGATTTTTGCCAATTCAAAAATTTTACATTTCACAGATAGCAATATTTGATGCATCTCTGATGGTTGTTAATGCTTGGAGCATTAATAAAAAGGTTCTTTTATTGGAAAATTTGCTATGTTCCCACAAGATTGATGTTGTTATTGTTTGTGAAACATGGTTAAAGAACAATGACTGGAAACCAGTTCTGTCAGGGTATAAATCTTTTTACTGTAACAGACATTCTAACAAAAAATCAGGCGGAGGTGTTACGATAGGGATTAAAGATAGTTATGAGACATGTGATTATTACATGTTCAGTGATAATATCAACACTATAGACTGTGTAACTGTGACAATGAAGACAACCCTGGAATATATAACAATTGTTGAAGTGTATAGACCACCAAAGTCAAGTGCAGATGATCTAGAGGAATTCATACATTTCTTGCACGAAACACAGGAGGGAAGAATAATATTAGCTGTGAACTTAAATTTACCAAACTGGAATAATATGGATTCAACAACATCAATAAGGAATGTATTCACAACAATTGCTTCAGATTGTAAAAGAAACTTACCAGGGGATGGAACACACTCGGCATTGTTTGTATTCCTAAAGAAATTACTATAACTTCAAGTCAAGTTTTACCAACGTTGATATGCAGTGATCATGGGGCTATAAAGGTTAATTTGTTGCTAGATAATTCTGCCAAACTGAAATCGAAACCAATGCACAGAAGGTTAATTACAGATTATATAAAAGCAAAACACTCACTATGTTAAATTAACTGGAGTGAGGTGTTCAGTGGACAAACTGCAGATGGAATTTGAAAAGTTTGTAAAGAGAAACTGATTGCAAAAAACAAACAAAAAAAATGTTTAACATCAGGATCTAGGCCTACAACTTCAGGGGGATATGTTTCCATAAGAACAAGATATCTGACTAAGGTGAGACACAAAACTATAAGAAATGGAAGATAGGTCAAACTACAACTTTGAAAACTGAAATAAACAAGCTAGATAAACAGATTAATCATAGTGTGAGACAAGATCAAGAAAAATTTGAAGAAAATTTATATAAAGATATTGAGCATAATAGGAAACCTTTTTATAGATGCATAAGATGTGGAAGGAGTAAAGACACACAAACTGATAAAATGATTCTAAATTTTATTCTCAGACACCCCATATTATAGATATGTTTGCAAAATCTTATGCAAAACAGTTTGGGTTCACAAAAGGGTTGATAAGTTATCTTAGTGACATTAAGGTAACCCCAGATACTGGAATCAAATTAGATTATATTGAAAAAGAACTGCACAAACTGGATCCAAACAAAGCACAGGGAGGAGACGGAATTAGTATCAATGACATGAGAACTCTTCAGCATGAACTTATGGTACCATTATATCTGTTATTCACTAGGTCGTATAAATATGGGGAGATTCCTCAAGACTGGAGACATGCAATTATTAAACTTGTCTTTAAGGGTAAGGGGAGTAGGACAAACCCAGCATCATATAGGCCCTTAAGTCTAGTTTCGTGTTGTGGAAAAATAATGGAGAGGGTAATATTGGATAAGTCATTGTCAGAACTGGATAGGTTGGGACTTGAAACCATGTATCAGCATGCATATGTTGAAAATAGATCTATTACCACCTGTAACATGATGTTCTATAATAATATAATAACAGGTATGAATGAAAACTTGTGCTGTGATGTAATGTATATAGATGTAACTTCAGCATTTTACAGGGTCATACACAAATCACTGATCAATAAATTAGTACAACTAGGTATTGATGTACTCTTGATAAGATGGATAGCTGCATGGCTTACAAACATGACATGGCAAATATCATACAGCGACTGGACAAGTGAAATCCTTGGTTACAGTCAGGGTGTCCCACTCCCACACAGGGCTCTGCCTTAGGCCCTTATTTGTTTAGACTGTATCTTTCAGACCTAACTTTTTCATTGGAGATGTTCTACAGTCTATTTGCCGATGACCTGAAAGTTGGTAAACTAATTACATGTGTTACAGATAAGGCATGTCTGCAAAATAACTTGACTAAATTGACCATTTGGGTTCAGGAGAATAGTATGCTGATAAATACATCAAAAACTAAGCATATAAGATTTGGGAGACATAAATTGAAAGGTGAATATTTAATGCAGCTCACATTGATTGAAACTGTAAACTCATTTAAGGACCTGGATGTATGGATAGATTCAGCTATGAGTTTTTCCAATAATATCAACCGATTGGTTAATGATAGTTATAGAACTGTAGGTTGTATAAAGAGATTTAGAAAGTCTAGGAAATCAAAAATGATGAAGTCATTGTTTGTTAGCTACATTAGACCCAAACTTGAGTATGGAATAACAACATAGAAACCCTATAAGAAAACAAGTATAAGTAAACTGGAAAGAGTACAGTGGAAATATACCAAGGGCATCCATAGATGGGAACATTTAAGTTATTATGAAAGAATAAAATATCTGAACTTGTACAGTGTCTCTTACAGATATCTAAGAGGAGATCTTATTCAGGTATATAGGGCATTTAGAGACAACCACCTCTGGAAATGTTTGGGGTTAACAAAAAGTACTAGAGAATCATCAGATAACCTATGTAGAAGATTCTATAGGAATGAGAAGTGCACTAATTGGTTCTCTGAGAGAGTAGCTGATGTATGGAATACACTACCAAATTACATTAAAGCAAGTACTAGTTTTGATATTTTAAGAACAGCCTGGACACTTATTATGGGAACAAGTGTTTTGGTATATTGGGAAGCTAGAAGGGTATTAATGCCCATGCTTGAAATATTTGTATGTATGTATACATTGCCACTGTCTTATCAGTACTTAGTTTCATCCCATTTGTCTTCAGTTTTGCATTCCATTCCCCTATCCTTTGCTGAAGATCTTGCCCAGAGTCTGTCTGTAATGCCACATCATCTGTGTACAGTAAAGTTGATGATCTGTCCTCTCTGACTTGTTTGTTAATATAATCCATCACCAATATGAACAGCAGTGGGTTCAGTGCTAAACCCTAATGAACACTCACTCCCACTGGGAACCCCTTTGTGAGATTGAACATTGTTCATACTTGAGTAATTGGGTCCTTCTACATAGTCTGCACTAATTCTACTAATGTTTCTGGACTTTGAACCACCACAGGACTGCCCAAATCAGTTTTCTTGAGACCTTGTCATATGCTTTCTCCAAGAATAGGAATGATGCATTGGACTATTTCCTCATCTGTAGGTTCTTCCCAACTATCTGTCTCACTGCAAACATCGGGTCAGTTGTGCTGCATCCTGACCTGAATCCAAATTGCTCATCTCCCATCTTACTTTGTACTACTCTGTATATCCATTTAGCAATCACCCTCTCCAGAACTTTTATGCACTCTAACAGGAATTTGATACCTCTGTACTGCCCACAGTTGTGGATGTTTCCTTTGTTCTTGTACACTGGCACAAGTATGCTTATCCTCCAGTCATCTGGGATACATATTTCTCTCCATACTGCTACGAGTACCCTCAGGAGCCATTTCTCCCCTATCTCACCTAACATCTTAATCATATCTGCTGTGACCTCATCTGAGCCTGCTGCTTTCCCTGACTTCATCTCCATTAGTGCTGTTCTTACTTCTTCTAGGGTGGGCTCCTCTTCCTCTCTCATCGTAGGCTGTGTCTTGAGCAGTACAGCTTCTGTGGGGTTTTCTTCATTCAGAAGCTGCTGGAAATACTCCTTCCATCTGCTTTTGATATCCTGTGGACTGGTGAGCAGGTTGTTGCTGGCATCCCTTATGAAGACTATCTTCTTTATCTTCCTGTCTTTGCCTTGCAACCTGATATAGTTTCTTTGTGCCACCTTCTTAGCCACTTTTCAGAAGCAGGTAGAGTGCCTGTGATGCCCTGTTGTTTGCTTTTGCAACTCCTTTCTTAGCTTCTTTGTTAGCCAGCCAATATTCTTTTCTAGCCTGATTCATCTTTTTTATCTCCCACTTTTTTCCAGCACTCCTTCTTTCTTTTGATGACTTCCTTGACTTCTGCATTCTACCACCAGATTTTCTTATGCACCTTATGTCCATACCTAGCTCAGCTGCATATCTTTTCTATAGTCCTCATGCATGCTGTTTTGAGGCACTGCCATTCTACTTCAACTCCATCTATTTCCTCTTCTTCTTGGGATGCTAGAGCCCTGAGTAATTCCTCGAACTGTTATACTTTCTCTCCAGTAAATTTTCATGTCTTCAGTTGACCTTAGTGCTTTCTCTGACCACTGCGTGCAGCTGATTTTGGCAACCAGTAGTTTATGGGCCGACTGTTTCACTGGAGATGGCTTTACAATCAGTGATTCTACCCCAGTGCCCTTTCCTTACTAGGAGGAAGTCTACCTGAGTTGCATGTTGGTCACTCTTGTATGTGATCTTTTGACTGTTTGTCTTTCTGAACCATGTGTTGTCTACTATCAAACCATTTGCCAGACAGAAGTCTATAATGGCCTCTCCTTCTTTATTCCTGCTGCCCTACCCATGTGGACCCAGGCAGCTCTCATATCCTGTTCTGTCTGTCCCAATATGTGTATTCAGGTAACACATCATCAACACCAATTCTCACTGTCTTACTTTATCTAGTAGGTCCTATATCTGCTGTCTGAATGTACTCTTCTCTTCACTATCACAACTCTGCTGTGAGGCCTAGGCTGACATTATGAACACTGTCTTATTATTAGACTGCTAATTCTGATGATATCCCTCACTGTCTTCTGGAGCCTCTCTCTTTCTCTCACCACAATTCCGACACCATTTCTAGACTGCCCTCTTCCTGAGGAGTACTCTCTGGATCCCAAGCCAAGTGGCTTTGCTGCATTACCCTTCCATCTTGTCTCTTGGACACATAGGATGTCTAGCCTCCTTTGTACCATCATGTCATCCACTTCCAAGCTCCATACTGTCAGGGACCTACACTGAGTGTAGCAATTCTTGGTTCATGTTTAGCATGTTGACTGGTTTTATGTCCAGCTTTCACTCCACAGGGCTATTCCAGGTTACCCAGGCCGGGCAACTAGTCACTGGCCGGCCAGTAGATTATTGACCCAGGGATGCTGGACTTTATGGTGGGCAAACACTGGCCATTAGGGGGCACATACACCTCTCTCACTGTTAGCATGAGTCCCTGGAATAGATCGGAGGAGGCTGGGTCCTCAACCCACTTATCACCGACAGACACCCATGCCATTAATCAACATGACCGAATCACCTAGAGCCATATTTTACACCATTGAGTGGCTAGACGTGCCACAGCATGCAGTCTGTGATCCATGGTCTCCTATCTTGAAGATACTGTGCACCACAGTAGATGCCCAAAGCTGTTGGTTTATGCAACTCTTCCTTCTGTAGGGCACCATGTAGAGTCTGTGCTGCTGCCCACAGCACCATTTATTGGTGAATTTGAGATGGAAACACTCAGCATGTTTTTCGGAGGTGAGCAGAACCCCACAGAGACACCAGGAGAACATACAAACTCCAAACAGGCATTGGATGAAGTTCAGGATTGAACCTTATATGTTGTGCATGGGAGGTGAAGAACTTAGCAATTATACTTCATATTTGTTCAAAATGCATGCTGATGCAAAATATGTTGTTCTGTTAACTTTCTAAGTGAATTAGAGTAATATTTAAAAATTGTTTTTGATTTTGCCCCTCCATTATTTTTTACTTTTTTCAGAATTCTTGTCCAAATAAGTTGAGTGGTATGGTACTACTTCAAAACATTCACGTCTAAATTACGTTATTACAGCAAACCAGAAACAGAACAGTGCATAGTTCATGTTGCTGTATTTGCTTGGTACAGTTTTTTTGTCTTTCTCAGTGCTGTTTTCTTTGGAGGGGGTTGTAAAACTAACATAATATGTTAGTTTATGGCTGCCACTGTATCTCATTTATTTCATTATATCTTTGTACTCTATTTTAATGCACCAGAATCATTAAATGGTTGTTTTATTTTAAAGGACATGTTGTAGTACAGTAATATTGGAGGTCTTGCTCCCAGATTCCACTTCAATCCTCCCTCTTGCAAGTCTTACTATACATAAGGGAATCTCGTTTTTATTTATCTACCATGTAAAGAGAATGGTAGTGGTATGACTCACAGGTGTCTTGGCCAGCTTCCGGAACCTATTTGCATTTTCACCTTTTCTTGATTTGCACTGATTTCTCTTCTCAGAGTAGCTCTTCCCTCTTAACAGTAGTTATAAAATGCTCAGCAAAGTAAACCAGATAAACTGCTCATTTTAAAGCTTCTAGTTGTTTAGTCCAAATACTGACAGACTCTCTGCTACATTCTTCCTGAAGTGTCAAAGCTATCGTTGTAATCCATTAACTGCTGTGTCCACTCTTACTTCTACTTCAAAGAGCTTTTAACAGAAATTTAAACTACTTTGCTACACACGAGTGTTTGTAATGGGAAGATGTGTGTTTTATCGTGAATGCTGTCAGAAAGTACTGCATTTATATAAATGTATTTTAATTACAATGCAGCACTGAACATATTTTATGTTGTTGAATTTGGGTTAATGGCATTTTTTCTTTTTCCACTGAGGCACAAATGTCTTTGAGCATGCCATTTTGTTAGGTATTGGTAGCTACACCCTTGACTTGTTACACTGTAGCAATACCAACACTTCATTGTTACACTGTAGCAATACCAACACTTCATCCAAACTGTAATCCTATAGTAGTAGTTTTTTTCTGTAGTGTGAACATTGCTAGGATTTATAAGATTATAGCATTCACTCAGCTAGAGCATCTTCTGTGTGGAGACATGTGTGAATGGGCGTACCTTCGTTGAAAGTTGTGCATCAGGGCAGGCAACTTGGCACGTAAAAATCTACTGCCAATCATTAGGGTACCAGAGTTCCGCTGTGGTGACCCCTAACTGGGAAAAGCCGAAAGACACAACAACAACAACAACTCTCTTTTCATAAGGATATTGTCATTCATTTTTAACAGTTGATTATGGATGAATTATTACCATGTGCCCACATTCTATATTTTATTAGTATGCCGTTTTGGTGTTTTTCTCACATGTTCTATGTGCCCAAGTGGGTAGCTACTGTGCCCCTATTGTGCCCCAGCAAGAAAAAGAACCTGAGGCTACCACAAAGCACCTGCATTGAACTCAATCCCAATCCTCATTGCAGTTTTGTCTTTAAAAATGTCATACTTAACAACCTTCTGTTCATCAAATATAACTGGCAGGTATTTTCTGTATCTTTGAGTATCAGCTAACTTAGCAAAACTATTTACTTCTCCTGATGGAAAACCCCTCACTACAAACACCCTGTATAATTCGTCCATTTGTTGACCCATCTCTGCTTCTCACCTGTATGGTTTGCCTTTTACTAATATTCAACTTCACCTCCCTAAGACAACTACTCTGAAAAATGTAGAAAACTCTTCTATAAATATATACTGGCTGTGCAGCTTCAGTAACCACACTAGCCTGATCACCTGTGTCAACCTCAATCTGTCCTATGTCAGAGGTCTCTGTATCATGGGTATGCATGGGCATACTGACTGTGTCCAAAACATGGGTAGGGAATGTGAGAGCTACATCAGTGCCAGACTGACCCTATACACCCCCCAGAGTGGGCCTGTTCATCAGCACCATCATCATCAGAGGTTCCCACTATTTCGACATCAGGAGGTTGGAGTCCCACCGTGCCACCCTCAAGCTCATCTATGATAACAAGCTATAAACACACTAAACAGAAAAAGGGGAGATAAAATTGACCACATATTTTCCTTATATGAAAGGTATATTAAACTTCTTCAAACTTTCCTCTCATATAGACTTGAATATTTCTTATACACAGTAGTAACAATAACCAAATGTGTGCTTGCCATGTGCAGGCAGGCTGGTAGCCTACAATCCAGAATTGCCTGTATGTGAGGAATGGAAAAATTGCAGCATGATGAACAGAGGTCATCATGACACTTGTATATTGTTGTATCTGAGAGTAGGTTCTCCCATGCCCTCTGATAACATTAATGTCATCAAGTACTTCCTGCCATATCCTGTCTCAGGCAGATTGAACACATCTACCTCTCTCTAACATAAAAACTCCATGGTGATGTAAGGCCTGGATAATGGCCTTATTTTCTGCATCATTAAATGGTGGCTTTCAGGATACAGATTTCTTCTTGGGTGCCATATTCTTGTATGAAATTAAGCAGAAAACAGACGCACATAATTACATATATAATACATAAACAGCTGTGAACTTAGTTGTGTGTGACTGCATGCATCCAACATGTACACAAACACCCGTGTTTCAGCACCGATCTATAACACTTCTGTTATGGAGATATCACAAGTTTAACTGTGTAATACATTGCAGCATAAACAATAACAATTAAAAATGTAGCAGTAGAAATGTAACACAAAACTATTATAACTGCATATACACTGCTGTGGAGTTCAGGCAAGCAGAAATTCAAAAACAGAACAAATTTTTCATTTTCTGCTAACACAGGTAAAAATTGCAGCTCTTCCTATATAGTTTCAATGCAATTATCTTCAATAACTATACAAACATCAACCAAAGTACAAAATAAAAAAATATGTCATGTAACATTCAGTAACATACTTTTGGTAGTGCAGACATGGGTATGCCAAAAGTTAGGGATAACAGAAAAGTATGGCAGATCGATTCAGTGCCAGCTTCACCCCCCTCTCACCCCCTAAATGGCCCATCTCAATAACGGAAGATTGCCAAATTCCGGTAATAATGGCCACACATGTAAAAAATGCACTCTTCAAAGGTAAGAATACAGCATCCATGGGACCAGATGACATCCCGGGCTGTGTACTACATGAACTACAATATGAACTGGCACCTCACCTAAGTGTCATGTTTAATCATAGCCTCACCTCAGGTTTTGTGCCCACTGAGTGGTGCAGAGCTACAGTTATCCCACTCCACAAGGGGGGATCCACTTTGGATCCCAGAAACTATCATCCCATCAGTCTGACGAGCCTTATCTGCAAGGCCATGGAGTGTATTATCATGGAACTTATAAACAAAGACATTGGCAACCTTCAAACACTGGACCCCACCCAGTTTGGGTACATGAAGGGCAGATCTTGTCTCCTGAACCTGATTGACTTCTTCAAATCAGTCTCCAAAGCCATGAACAAGGGTAAGGTGGTCTGCACAGCCTATATAGATGTTGCCAAGGCCTTTGACACCATCCCCCACTCTGAAATCATAGATAATCTTACTAAGTTGGGCATTAATCCCTACATCACCCAATGGGTTGCTAACTGGCTTACTGATAGAACCCACACTGTAAAAGTAGCCGACTCCAAATCCAGCTCCAGACAAGTGACAAGTGGAGTACCTCAGGGTTCAGTCCTGGGACCACTCTTGTTTGGCATCTACTTCTCTGAAGTACAGGCCAACACTAAGGGACTCTGGCTAACAAAGTTTGCAGATGACTGCAAACTGGGAGCCATTATTGAATCCCCAAATGATGTGGATACCCTACAAAAGGGCCTTACAGAAACAGATGCTTCATGCCAGAGCCATGGGCTCAAGCTCAATGCCAAGAAATGTATAGTTATCTCCTTTGGGAAAAATATGTATCTGTGAATTACCATATAGGTGGCAGTACACTAAACATCGAAAGTGTGATAAGAGACTTAGGGACACAGGTGGACAGTGATCTGACCTTTGATACCCACATCACCACAACAGTCAGGAAATCCTTCTATGTGGCACACCTCATCACGAAGGGCTTTTCATCCAGAAAAAAGGAGGTCATTGTCCCACTGTACTCATCCCTCATTAGACCAATTATAGAATACAATGCCCCATTTGGTATGTACCTCTCAAGACATCTGCAACAACTGGAAAGGCTGCAGAAATACCTCACTAAAAGAATCACAGGCCTAAAGCAGATGCCCTACGCTGACCGCCTTAAAAAAAATCCAGCTATACTCTGTTGCATATCGTCTACTCAGAGGCAATCTCTGCTTAGCATACAAGGCCATGTCAAACCCAGAGCTGTTGGACATGCTACACTTAAAGAAATCCCAATCCCTCAGAGCCACACCCTCCAGGGATCTAAACCTTGTTATCACAATAAACAAAACATGCTGGAGGGATAGGTTCCTGACCCAGAGACTCCCCAGACTCTGGAATAGATTGCCCATACATGTCAATCAGAGTGCCTCTTTGGCCCTCTTCAAAAGGAACCTTGACGATTGGATGGGAAAAAGGAAATTCACCCCAGAGATCATGTCAGTCGCCCTACTAGACAGGGGTCCAGGGAAGTAAATAGTGTGAGAAGAAATAGTCAGGGAATTATTATGGCTAGGCTTCAACAGGCCCTAGGGCTGATAGCCTAGTACCAACCTATGAACCTATGTAGTGAATGTATCATAGTGTAGGGACCTATACAATTACATGCACATGCCCTTACAGTTCAGGTTAAGGGCTTGCAGCTGTCAATGACTACTCTGATTACTCTGACTACAGGAATAATCAGCTTTCATAGTCTCCTCTCTCTGCTGTGGACCTACTGAGGGTTTGTCAGGGGAAGAGACTTACCAAAAAGTCTGAAAGTACATTGAGTGATTTAGGTGCGCAACAGTGCTAACATTCATTTGCTAGCTTTAATGACCACTATCACTGCTGCTTAGAAATAAATAATGATCATATTCAAATGAGTACTTTAAGCATTATGCCACAGAGATAAGACTGTGACAACTTTAATTTCTTCACTCAGTACTGTTCAGAATGCTGAGGAAAGTCCAGCAATGCAGTCTTTACTGTACTACTGATGGCAGTCCAAATAAAATTTGCCAATTTTCACCTTGGACAGTGAAATGCAGTTCAATGCTACTGAACACTGCCAGTCAATGGTATGCAATGCCAAATGGTGGACAAATGATACAAGAAAAAAAAGAAAAGAAATGTAGATCAAATGCTTAAGTGTGCATTTTACATATTTAAGCACATATATTATCTTGCAACAGAGACCTGTATGGATTATAACCCTCAAGCAAGGGTGTTGGAAGCAATCATGTAACAGTATTTCCAAGAGTTGCCACAGACAAAGACACATATTAGCAAGGAGAAAAAGAGTTTAAATGTAATAATCATGTGACATTGTATCAAGTCACATTGAAACACTACAGGTGATGCAGAGTTTGAAACCTGTTCTCAGATCATTTTACTGACAGAGATATTATAAATAAATAAATCTTGGCACTCATTTTGTTGTAGGAATGTGTTGATGTGGGAAACTCAAGTGAGGTCAGTACTGACTAAAAGTGACAGACAGATAAGTAATTTGAAATTATGTAAATATCAATTGTGTGTGTGTTATGGGAGCATTGAAAGCATTTCTGCTGTCCCCTGTGACATTCACCATTCCCATGGCATTAGCTGTAGTCATGATACTTTATTTATTTATTTTTATTTTATTTTATTTTACACTTGTTTACTGGGATAGTCCGATGGATACATGTCCATTTTCAGTGGATGCCCGGGGAAAAAGCTCCACATAGACAAACTTACATAGATTACACAGAAGTTAGCAAACAATTATGAAAATAAAGTGATTATATACAATAGCTTAATAGAGATCCCTAGTAGGGACTCACAATTCTCATGGTTAGACACAATTAAAAGTAAGATACATCAGATTGGAAGCAGAGCCTGGTGACGTAGTTACAAGTTATGATAATTACAGAATATGCTTTTAGTTTATAACTAACTCAGGGTTGGTACATGGGCATAGCCAATTCACTTTGAGGTACTGTTTGAGGTTTTTATTGGAGTGACTTTTGGATGATTGTAGGGTTATATAGTTTGGCAACGAATTCCAGGTTTTGCCAGCGAAGTTGGCAAACAGGGATTCACCAGCAGAGTTATTAGCTTTGTGGGTATGGACCAGTAGTTTATCTGTTTACTGTAGGGATCTTAGGTTGCTATATGGCTTAATAATATTTTTAAGTGAGGGGGTATCCTCAGGGTGGTACAAATTTTGTACGCTATTAAGAGTTGATTGAATTTAATTAGGTTGGGCAGTTCTAGCCACTGAAGTTGTTTAAAGTTCTAGCAATGGTGGGTTCTATAGGTGGAGCCAGTGGCGAATCTGGCAATATGAATGTAGCTATGGGACAGCTTACCTAGTTCAGATTTGTTGAGGTTTGACAGTATAGGCGAGGCATATAAAAGAGTAGAAAGTAGGTGTGATTGGGCGATTGCAGTCCTAGCCAGTGGGGTTAAAAATGTCTTGTTTATATACAGTTATCCAAGCTTTTTATTGGTGGTCTGTATGGTTCTGTTGACCTGTAGGTCAAATTTGAGATTATTATGTATGATAACCCCTGTGATTATCTGGGGAAATAATGCTACCATTGTTAGATGTGACAGAGAATGAAAGTGTGGTCGATCTACTAGTGGGGGAGAAGAGTAGAAGTTTAGTTTTATTGGGATTCAGAAGTAGGCGTTGGTTGGTGAGCCATTTCTCGATAGTGTTAAATGGATTTTGGGTTAAGGTTTGCAGTTCGGATGGGGAGGTGGCTGAGCCTATATGATAGCAAAGATGTGGCAAAGAGATACAAGACGGTTGAATGCATCAGTGTAATGAAGTGCTAGCTGTTTTCATTACTACATATACAGTGTAATTAATTTCATGTGTCTTCAAGTTCTTATTCCCCAAAAACTGCTTGAATACTTTTAATAAATATTGTGCACTGCTTGGCAAAGTGAAATTCACTTTCACATCTTAACATAAAAAGTGATACATTTAGTTTGGGCTGCCTTAGGTAGCACAAACCAGCCTGGCAGCATCGTGCGGCCATCTGCACTCTGGATAGTATTTAGTGAAGAAAATAAACTTGACAGATAACTTTCTCTGTGGCACAAGGTGTAAGTACAGTGAGCTTAGAGATAAGGGACATCTGATGCCTGGTTCAAAGCTGCTTAAATGGTAGTTTTGCAGAGGGTTGTCTGAATACACATTTCATCACATTTTATGATGCTATTGTGTTGCTGTTTAAAAATCAACTGTTGCCACTATTGCTAACAACATGTGATCATTTGTCTGTCTACTTTTACATTATTTGTTATTAACTACTAGTCTGACAGTGTGTTTCACAAAATATGTCTGGTGTTGCAAGTAGATGTGAGAAGGATAAATGTTTCGCTTGAACACATTTCTTGCTCTAATCATTGCTACATGTACCCATTCATTGAATTTTCTTTACTTTCTGCTTTTTCTCTATCATGTATGTATTTAATAATGTTTTCTCCATTTGCTGTCTGCACAGCAGTGGACAAACACAGTCCCCTACCTAAGGAAAAAAGAGTGAACAATTTAGTATAGGCTGCCTTAGGTAGAGCAAATATGCCTGGCATTTGTATAGTGAGGCCCTTTGCATCAGGGATAGTACTTTTCTCCAGAGAAAGCACATGACAGATTTCATAGTCTGTATTACAAGATGTAACTGAAGTGAATTGAGATAAATAAGGGTCACAAAGCATAATCTGAATCTTATTTATAGAATACTTTGTAATTGTTCACAATATTTCAATTTTTTTTCATTTTAAGGTGCATGTACTCTCCATTTGGCAGCATGCAAACATGGTTCCCTACCTAATGAAAAAAGTGAAAAAATGAGTTTAGGCAGCCTTAGGAAGTACAAACATGGCTCATAATCATAACAGTGCACTTTCCTCAACACTCTGGAAAGTATTGCAAGGAGAAATCCCACCTGTCATAGAACTATCTCGGTAGCAGAAGGTGTAAGTGTAGCTACCTTAGATAAAGAGTACAGTTGATTAAGGGTTTGAATCCACATGTTTTTGCCAAAGGGTGTAAGAAACCCATTTCTGAAAACTTTTTGATTAGGACTGTAACACTAAAAAATGATAATGTTAAACCTATTTCTTGCAAACAATTTATAAGTAATCATTGCATAATTAAGATTTCCTATTTAGCATATATCATTATTTTTCACATATAACCTCAAGCTACTGTGTGTCCGATTTCCAAGACATTACAATGGTTACATTTAATATAACATTACCTTGCATATGCATGATGGGCACAATACGACATGACAGTGGTTACATTTAATATAACATTACCTTGCATATGCATGATGGGCACAATACGACATGACAATGGTTACATTTAATATAACATTACCTTGCATATGCATTATGGGCACAATACGACATGACAATGGTTACATTTAATATAACATTACCTTGCATATGCATTATGGGCACAATACGTTTGTTATAATCATCATGACTCATCACATATCCCAACTATGTGTTTAGGAAAGCTATGTCTTGTGAGGTATTATGTAACATAAACCAAGTGCATAAATCAGCATATCAAATGAATCCATCTGAAATTATTTTCAAACATAAATAATACATTTTACATAGGAATGCATTCCCAGAAGTAATTAAAACCACATACATATAGGCCTCTCTGAATTGCATCTCCATTCATTCTGAAATTGCTGTATCTCTAATTTCCAATCTTGAAAGGTAGTTCTCCTGTGACAATGTCAGTTAATAAAGTAAGTTTCAGTTTTAGCATCCTTTATCCCATGGGTTGATTCCCAGCAGTTAACAATAATATTTTAACATCGTATAAGCCCTAACATGACACTATATCAGAATTCATGTTCCTTTTTCCAGACTGCAAGCCTTAAAAGCCATGCCATTAAGCATCCCATTGTTATACATTAGAATCTGTGTTAATAGGTTGAGCATCACACATGGCAAAGCTCAATGCCATGTTCCGCAGCTATGCTGCTATTTGATGTCAGTACTACAAATGTGTCTGCCAAGGAGTCTATCTACTTTCAGTTGTGCAAATGCAATTGGCAAGGATGTGCATCCTTGTGCTCAACCAGTTACCCATGAGATATGAACTGAGCAGCAGTCCAGGCATATTTTCTTAGCTTGACTTTTGCAGACATGGCTGGCAAAGGAGAAGAATGATGCTAAATTTAGAGCGCAAAGCTGGGGTGTTGAGGAGTCCACGATATTTCTGGCTCTCTTTTTGAAGTGCTACAGCTGTAGGCTGCTGAAGGGGGATTATACTGGGTCTCAGTACAAAGCTGAGGCTTGGAATAACTTAACTGAGGCTGTCTCCAATGCAACAGGCATTTCATGCAATGGGGAACAATGTCATCACCACTACAGTGACCTTAAGAAATGCAAGCAGTACCTCTTAAGCCAATGGGAAAAATAACAATGTTGAATGCTCTAATGAACGAAAATACAGAAAATCGAAATCGTTATTGTGTGGGTGTGTGCACCCCCCCTGCTAAATATATATATTCCAACTCCGAGATTGCACTACAGTGAGGAAAGAACAAATATCTCACTCTTCACTGTACTGCAATCTCAATAATGGAACTTCGAGTTCTGGCATTTTCATTCATTAGAGCATTCGACATTGTTATTATTCGATTATATAATATAGACCCCTGAGAACACCCCCTCCAGTTGTGTAAGTATAGTGGTCCATAACCTGCCAATGATATGGCAGTAATTATGTAGTCAGCCAACACAGACACCCATTAGGCCTTCATATACATTTCTTTTTTTTTTTGTACTGTACTGCTGCAGACAAGATAGCTGCAAACCATGAGATACACCAGGAGAGATTAACTCACCTCAGAGGGGGGCATGAGGTAAGTATGACTCGGGTACAAATGCAAGCCATAATGTTATTTTTCATTCGCTCAAGCACTAGCATCTTGAACAAGTATACCTCAATCTTCATCTCGAGCATGCATGCCTTCCCCCAATAACTCTTGCCGCTACCATTAGGTAATAAGAATACCAGCCAAACTGTGTGCGCAGGTTCAGTACCCAGAAGAAGAAATGACTTTTTATTACTGGACAATTATTTATTAAATATCAGTCGCAATAATATGTCAGGAAGAATCAAATTATGGCAAATACAATAAGTACATTTGAATGTATATTTCCTATCCATCATAGGGGAAATAAAGGATGATGTTTCTTATACTACAACAGTGGGATGTGTTTATTACATGACACATTAATACCTTTCTGTCATATATGGATGTGGCAAAGGTGCACATTAGCAAGTTTTCATAATTATTTATGTATTACTAAACCAAGTTTATTTAAAAAAATACAGTACTGTGACATGCCATGTATCTAATTATCTCTTTTGTTTGTCTCCCCTCACACTTTCTCTCTTTTTTTGTGGAAAAGGGTATCATTTATTTACAATGTGCTGTTTGCATAACTTGCTGCTGAAAAATTAATAATCAACAGCACAGAGAGGTACACCAGCCATTGAGGTTTAGCCTGCCATACCTTCACAGATGGCAGCAAAGTTGCCCAGCACTTCACAGTCACAACCTGCAGTGTTGTTTCTACTACCCCTGCACTACCTGCTCCACCTGAATCAGGTAGCTCTGCCCCAGCTGCTGGTGCAGTGGTGTCCTGAGGGAGCAGTAGTATTGGAGGTGGCTTTTTTCACCTGGCAGGAGTTGATGGATCTAGTGGAGGATATAATGAAGGGGAGCTTCAGAGCGCATATCGGCAGGGTTGAAAAGGTCCTGTGTCACATTTCAAAGATGATACGACATCCAACACTAACTCAGGGAGCTGTTGCAGGAGACAGTGATGACAATTGTAAGAGGGAGGTCTAGATTGTCACTGTTCTCAAGCTGGACATGGGTGTGCTTCCTATGTCATCTACCTATCCTCAATCTTGGTGTCTCCAGCCTTTTGTCTACATCACCATCCCTGTTTGTCTTGTATGTCCCGAATGTCTGCATATATTTCCTAACCTACCATACCTACCTGATCCTGTCATTCCTAAGCTGCTTTCTCAATATTATGACCCCCCAAAAATCAAAAAATCTGTGCCTGTACCACAAAAAACCTACACCCTATACTTAGCTCTCCACTTTGCCTATGTATCATCTTGAAACGATTGATTTGGTCCAATTGGCAATACAGCATTATTCTGTCATTTATCACTGGTGTGGTGACTCTGCAAAGTCATGAAGTTTTGTGTACAAATGTACATTTACATTGTGAAGAAGTGGATAGCTGCTGCTCTCCCACAACTCTCATGCAAATTTCTGTATTCTTGCTCCTGTGTCTTATACTCTGCTTGCCACCCCCATTATTACCACCAACCTATCCACCATTTTTTCACACATTTAATCTGGTAGAGAATGATTTGTCTTTGTGACCATTTTACTCTTTTGTCTTAAAAAAATAAATTCACACACAGCACACATGGCCAGAAATGGCCTGTGAAAAAGTCTTCACTTTATGGCCTCAGCATTTGTATGGAGTTTGGCACAGAGCAGCAAATAGTGAGTGTTTAATTTCTTACTGCAAAAGTTGATGATTTTAATTGAATCGATGGTGGTCCAGTTATTTTCATGCAAATGTGCCTAAATCCACTGCACTACATGAATACAGAGTAAAGACAGACTAAAGACTGTACAATGAAACAGTTCCTGTGACAGTTCTTAGGCTGCCCATTGCAATGCACTAGGAGTTCTTATGTGGAGTGTTAAGATAATTACCCCGTTTATAGCATACTTTTGCATAGTGTCACGGGTTCGATTAGTGTAGGCCAATTCATTACTTCATGACTTTTCATACTTCTGTCATCTATTTAACTGCAAATGTCTGTGTTTCTCTCCATACAAAACATTTCCTTGATATAACATTGTTCAGCAAGACATCCTTTTCAAAAACATTGTAAGTGCAAGAGGGAGATTTACTAAGTAAACCTTATCCTAGTTAAGTATTTATGTTTATTGCACTCTCCTACGCCTTATTTTTCCCCGTAGCAAGCAATTTGTTCTACAGGGTATAACAGATTAATGATGATTTAATAATTAAGTTTAAAACACCATACGAATGTTCCTACATGTCCTGCAAAGCACATTATTGCTGTTCCGGCCTGCATCTGTCTCTGTCTCTCTCAGTTGAGCCTTCTGCTTCAGTAAGTTGTCTCCGTGCTTTAATAGTTTTAGTTTAAAGTTTTGAAAAAGTAGTCCCTTTGTGGTGTGATGAGCCAATGCTCACCTGTGTAGAAAGAATTTTGAATAATTTCAGCTGTTCTAATCCAACCAATATTTAAGTGTTACTGCCTGCTTTTAGTGCACTAATTTATGTGCACCTGTTGAATACATATAGTTATGAGCCACCATTATATTTCCTTTGCCATTATCTGTTTTGTCCCTGCCTCCATCTCACTCTGTCAATGTATGCATCATTATTCTTACAACTTTGCACTTGTATAATGTCTGACACTGAGCAACAAATGCAAATGAGGCTAAACAGAAGTATACAGCTTATGGCAACATTTTGTGATTTTATTGCCTTCATTCACATTACTCTGCCAAACTTCATGCTACTGTGCTAAGCTATGTTTAGTCAGTTTAATGTACTTTTCAACAAGCTGATGGGTTAAATGTAGGAATTACAGTGGACAATTAGATAGGGAAGATGAATACACACATTCTTGTTTGTAGAAATGTGGTGTCAGATATTAACTATGAGTAGTATGACTTCCTACATGCTGTGCTAATACTCTGGTATAAATGTTTTTCTTGGACTACTCTAAAGGTTCGAATACAGATGAATGAAAAAATGCTTCAGGATGCTTTGTCTGACTCTTGTGGCTGTAGATGTTGGCTAAACAGTTACTTAACACATTATTATCCTGCTGCTACATTAATGTGTCTGTTCGCTATTGTGAAGCCTGTATTGTGTAGATTTGTGAGCTGAAGTTGACACAGAGCAACAGGGTACTGCTAATTCCCATTCTAAGTTCAACACTTCAAGAAATGACTATGCATGTACTAACACTTTGCCATCAACAGTGCAATTCAGCTTAGCAGCGCTGCACTCAAAGTGTACAACAAAAAAAGAGAATATCAAATAATTATAGCTTTATGTTGGGCAATATTTGTATGTCTGTATTACTTTTGTTAACAGGTGATCTTGATTTCAGAATGAAATTTGTTTAAAGTATGTCTGCTCTATAGTGTTTACACTTGGTTAACCTATTTTCACATAATCCATCACTGTTATCCATTGCTCACTCTTATGTATGACTTAAGTGTTTACCTTGCCAATAAACACAGTGCAAATACACAACAATACAAGTGTGCAATCATTGCGATATAAAGTCATGGGAGTGTTTGATTGATAATCCACTGGTGTACAACAGTTAATGTGTAAGTCATCCCATAATGTGGAACATGTAAATGTCCCTCACAGTAATGCAGTGTACATTAAGGACAGTATATACATTTAAGAAGAGAAATGTGTCATTACATGTGACAATCATAGTGATGTTACATTGTCCTGTGCACACATATGCATCTGTTGCACAACCTGTGATGCACAGAACCATTTATTTTAAACCTTGGATTTAACACATATTCAAATGTCCTATTTCAGATAAGTAATGTCAGTCTTCTCCTGTGACACTTGTGACTAATACAGCACTCTCTAAATAATCTAACTCAGTAGAAGGTTTGATGCCCACCGTGTGAGATTGTAACGCTTGGTGCTATATCCACATCCCATAAGAGGAACAGATTTAACTGCTCTCTATCTCAGTTTTTACAGAAATGTCCTCTATGAAGCACACTGATGAAGTCATCCTGACAGAAGTGCCCTCTCTTTCTCTCCCCATCACAGTCAGACTTCCTATGGTTGTTGTGACAAATACAGTGCTTACTAGATTGCATAACTAGATAGGATAGATGTGCGTGTGTATGTGTGTGAGTGAAACCGTGTTTAACACTTGGTGCTGTATCACCTTCTCCTGAGAAGAAAAAAATGTAACTGTTCTCACAGCTCCCTCATTCTAATTTTTTACAAAAACACCCTCTGTGAAACACAATGATGAGGTCATCCTGCCAAAAATGCACTCTCTCCTCTTTAAAATCAGACTTCTCCTGTGATGCTTGCAACTAATCCAGTTTTCTTTCAGATGTATAGGTGCTGTAACCACTTCGCCTGACAAAATTACATTTTGTTTACACTGATCCTTTATCACACATTGTAATGAAACATCCACTGTGGAACACACTGATGAGATCATCATAAAAGTGCACTCTCTACACTTAAGAGTATGCCTTCTCCTGTGGCACTTAAGACTAATGCACTGCTTTCTAGATTATGTAACTGCATAAGTAGAAGGTTCAATGGGAAATTTGGGAGTATCTCTAGTGCTTGCTGCCACATCTATGTCCCATGAAGAGAATGCATTTAAAGGTGCACACAGCTTGCTTATCCAAATTTTTATGAAAACATTCTCTATGAAACACAATGATGATGTCATCCTGATAAAAAAAAATTACTCTAGCCACTCAAAGTTAAGACTTCTTCTGTAGTGCTTGTGACTAATACAGTGTTATCTAGAACTAGATAGGTAGGAAGTTCAATGCCCAACATTAAAACGTAGGTGTTTTTACAATTAGGTGAGCATGTGCTCAATCAGCTTCTGCTCTGAATACATGTTTTATCCGCTAGATGACTCCACCATCCCCTAAGTCCATCTTTCACATCCACAACTTCTTTGCAACACAAGGGAGTAGTTATGCATACTGTTTGTAGTCTACTGAGTACAATTTTTTAGACATTAGTTAAAGAAAATATTACTTTTTTAGGTCATTTGCTGATCACAAATGTGCAAATTAATGCTACCAGTAAGAGTGTCAGAGAATGAAAAAAATATCCATTAAATGTTTTAAAGGAAAAAAAAATCATGCAGACATTTAAGTGGGGTGAGGGACAAATTTCCTTTTTTCAAATGAAAGGTGTTTTGTGGGGCAGCAATTAGAACATACGATTATGAAATTATATTGTCTGCCTACACCCCTTGTTCAACACACTGATGAGGACATTCTTTCATAAGTGAACTGTAGCTATTTAAGTGTCAGACTTCTCCTGTGGTGCTTGTATGTCACACTTTATTCTGTAGAATGTGTAAATAGAAAGGATGTTTGAATACAGCAGTGCTTAACTTGTACAAGTGTGACTGTAAATAAATTTAGGATTGTTTTACATACATTTGCAGTGGCAACGCTTACAACCCCAGGTGGGTGTAAAACTAAATTAGCCAGATACATCTCCTTGGCAATGCCCTGCTGTTATTATCCCCTCATGGATGCTGTAGTCTGACTTGTACATATTTTTCTCCTGTGGCACTGGGTGTTGATAATGTGCTGTATAGGTAGCATACATAGATAGGTAGGTGGTTTGATTCCATCACTGCATCAATAGTGTGACTGCTCTCATATACCATTTGCCACCTTGCAGCCACCTTTATGTATACGTCTAATTATGAGATGGATTTACAGTGGCGCTCTGTGACACTAGTGAATCTTAGCATCCACAGGAAATTAACAGTTTGGCCACACAGTGATTACATAATGCTAACATGCCTGCAGCATCTCATATTTGGAGTGCAAATTCTCTTCTATTGTGTGATTTTCATACCGTGCTTTGTACATTGTGTAATTACATATGTAGCATGTTTGAGTCCAGCTATGAGTGTGTCTTTTACTCAAATACTGTGTAGAATATTCTTGAAAGATATATGATGTGTAGATGTACAGTGTTACTGTGCATTTCAACCACTTTTTAGCATAAACATCCAGCTAATAAACAATGTTGTTTGCATCCATTTAACTACACTGTTCTGGCTGTACCTCAGCTTGTGTGGTACTTGCAAATCAGGAACTGTTTAGCTTGTGATCTAGGGCAGTTAGTTCATCATCATCAGCCCCCTTTTCCCCATTTTTTCTACATGGGGTCAGGGTATCGTGTTAACTGTCGTCAACCCTCTCGATTCAGTGCCACACTCCTGTCTTCTTCAACACTCATACCTGACTGTCGCAGATCTTCTTTCACCTCTTTGCTGGATGCCCTCGTTTCCTCTTACCTTCTTCTTGTCTGTCCCAAATTTTCCTCACCAGATTGTCTTCTGCTTTTCTACATGTGTCCAAACCACCGTAATCTGTTCTCTTTGATCTTTTCTGCAATTGGAGCTACTTTGGCTTCTGCTCTTATGTCCTCATTTCTTCATCTGTCCCGCAGTGTGCATCCTACCACCTTTCTCTGGCACTTCATTTCTATCACTTCTAGCTTCTTCTAGTTATTTCATATTTATTTATGTATTGCATTTGTTGACCGGGAAGGTCCACTGGGTCAAAAAGTGCCCATTTTCAGTGGAGGCCCGGGGAGAAAAGATCCATAGAGATACAAATACATACGATTTGATAAATCACAGTAACAATACAATGCTTACAATGTGTTAGAGACAAGATAACATTGACAGTGATAAAACATAAGCTAGAAAATATGTCAGATTAAACTTCTAAAGATCAGTTAACAATGTACTATATACAATTTGATAAGAGTATATACCACAGTAGTTGCAGATTAGACTGACAGTCACCACACATTTGTAAAGCATATAGAAAAATGTTTATTTGTTCAGGAGATAATAGTGATGGAGGCGGAGAGGGAAGAAGGTGGGAAATGTGGGAGGGGAGGAAGGGAAGAGACAGAAGTCAGGTTATGGGTTGTGAGGAGTTAGCACAGGGGCATTGCCAGTGGGAGGAGAGATGATGTTTCAGGGATTTTTTTAAAGACAGTTTTATTGGTAGTAGCTGTAAGCGAGGGTGGGAGAGATTTCCATAGTTTAGCAGTGGTGAAGGAGTGGAGCCAATGTTCAGCAGTGAGATTGGGTTTATCTATCTGTAGGAGTGTTTGTTTTTCTGAGCGAAGAGGCCTATTAGGGTGGTATGGAATAAATAGGTTTGAAAGGGCTGGGCAACTGGATGGATTGTTTATTAGTTTAAGGGCAGTAGTTGAATATATGTGAGGTCGTAAGGAAATTCTAGCCAGTTCAGTAGTCTAAAAGAGGTGCAGTGGTGAGATAAGGGCTTTCCATTGGTAACAAATTTTGCTATTTTGTTATAGCATGAATGTAGTTTGGATTTAAGACTGGCCTGAATATTGGTGAAAAGAGGAGTGCCATAGAGAGAGAGGGGAGCAGGAAAGAAGAGGCAGGGGCTAGTTTGGAAGAGTAATTGAGGAATGTTTTGTGTCGATATAGCATGCCCAATTGCTGGTATGCTTTTTTAATGTTGTTGTGAATGTGCATGTCGAAGGGTAGGTGTTGGTCAATGGTAACGCCTAAAAGTTTAGTATGTGAGACAACCTCTGTAGAGGTGTTGTCATGGGAAAGGATAGTGAAAGTATCTTTGCTTATGGTGCAGGATTTCTTAGGGATAAATAGAGCTAGTTAATTTTTTTGGGATTTAATGCTAAATGGTTGTTAGCCATCCATATTTCGGTGGAGCTTAGGGCTGCATGCATAAGTTTTTGAAGTTCATATGGTGAGTTGGTGGTACAGATGATAGTGGAGTCATCTACGTATTGGATGACTGTTTCTTGAGTGAGACTGGAGTGGAAGTCATTGATGAAAATACTGAAATGTAGTGGGCCTAAGATGGATCCTTGGGGAATGCCTGCGGAGGTGTTAAGGAAAGGAGAGAAGCAGTTTAGCCATTTTGTAGATTGTTGCCTGTCTGAGAGGTAGTTGGAAACCCAGTGTAGAGTAGAGGAAAAGAGGCCTATGTTGGATAGTTTTCTAAGAAGGAGTGGATGAGAGATAGTATCAAAGGCTTTGGACAGATCGAGAAATAGAGAGGAGGCAAGTTTTCTGGTGTCACGGGCCCAACTGATAGTGTCACAGAAGGAAATAAGAGCTGTTGTGGTACTGTGCCCTGGTCCAAAGCCATGCTGGGCTGGAGATAGTATGTTGTTGTCAAGCAGGTAGCTAAGTTGCTGGCTGTGGATACATTTCTTGAGGATTTTTGAGATGGAGAAAGGATGGCAATCGGAGAAAGTTGGAGACAGCTATGCTGTTTCTGCCTTTGTGGAGTGGCAGAATAAATGCTTTTTTCCAAATGGAAGGAACATAGGACTCTTGGATGGACCTATTAAGAAGTATGCTGGTGGGGTATGCAACTGAATTTGCTGCCTTTTGTAGGAATTCTGGAGGCAGGCTGTCAGGGGCATTTGTGCAAGGTTTTAATGTTAGAAGCATTTTCTTTACTATGGCTGTGGGAACAGGAGCTAGAGAGAAGTTGGGAGGATGTGCAGGAGAGGTATTAGTAGCTAGAGGGTCCAGCTGGTTAGGCAGGGTTTGAGGGTCGTTGGTTGTCAGGTTAGCTATAATATCAATAAAATAAGTGTTGAAAAGTGTTGCTATTTCCACAGGTTTTCTTTTCTGTGTCTGGACAGGGGTTAGGTTCAGATCTTGGGTGTAGAAGTCTGTTGATTGCACTCTAGAAATGTTTAGGGTTAAGCTTGTGTTGATGTTGTAAGGCATGATAGTATTCTTTTTTATCCTTAATGACTTGGTGCTTTACTTGGTTGTGGAGGTGTCTGTAGGTTATGAGGTCTGAGGTTTTTTTGTGCTTTTGCCAAAGTTACAGGCTTTGTCCCTGGTGACCATGTTCTGTTTGGTAGCTCTAGTGAGCCATGGGGCATGCAAGGATTTTGCACGTTTTAGCCGGAGGGGTGCTAGGCTATTCATAATACTAAGGAAAGAAGAATTAAAATGTTGTACTGCACTGTCTAGAGGGGAGTGTCTTTAGGGGTTCCCAATTAATGGTTTGTAAGGTGTTGTTAAAGATTATAGGAGATAATTGTGATAACTCTCTAGTATATTTGTATTGATGCTTGTGTATTTCACTTGTAGTTTTGAGTATTACAAATGCTGGCAAGTGGTCACTGATGCTACTTGGGAGGGTTCCTGCGGTGGTAATTTTATTGGATTAATTTTCTAGTATTGTTCCATGGCTGTTGTCTTTGTTGGGTCTGGTAATTTCAACAATTAGTTTGCTGTAATTATATTGGCTGATGTTGGTGGGGGGCGGGTGATGGTGAGAGAAGTCAAGCCAGTATTAACATCACCCATGATTATTGTTTCTGTAGTTATGTTATTGAAAGTCCAGGCTAGGATGTCCTCTAGAATGGGGATATTATTACCAGGGGAATATACAGGGTAATGATACATAGTTTATATTCTCATTCATTATTGCTCAGACTGTGTTATGTCAGTCTTATTATGACTGCACATGTCTGTAACACTGTTGACAAGCACATTTGTTTTGCACGTGTAAATGTTGATCCATCTTACAAAAAGCTATTGTTGCAATTTGTCACACAGTATTGCTTTTATTCAAAGTAATGATGATATGTGATTACATTTTCCTTACATACCATTTGTAGGAAGTATTATCCTCTGGCACAAGGAAATGCACATGTCCTTGCAGCAGTAACATGATTTTCTACTGTGTGATTTTCACACCATGCTTTGTACATTGTGTAATTACATATGTTGCATGTTTGAGTCCGTGTATGAGTGTGTCTTCTGTTTTTAAGGAAAAGAATGATGATGATGATGATGAACTAACTTCCCTAGGTCACAAGCTAAACATTAGCAATGCCTTCACATAATGATATATCTTACACTTGTAGTGATACTTCTACTGTGGTACGTTCATCCTGTACAATAACATGCATTTTCTGTTATCAGATGCTCAGATGTTCAATATCCACATTCGGTTTCTGTTAGCATTGCTGAACCGTATACTTTAAGGCATGAAAGGCATCCACCACAGTTACAATGTATCCATTTACAGTGTGAGGGGCCTTCACCATCCCTTTTATCTCAGAAATTGTTTAGCACACATACGTCTGATATAATAAGTTAGAATACATGGAGTGTCATAATAATGTTAAGGCTTTCAGTGTGATGCTTGTGGTTCAAACACAGTACAGTCACATAGCTTGCTGTTCAATTCCTAACAGGGGCAGCATATATGCATGTACTGATGTTCCATAAACACCACTGCATGTAATTATTGTTATTCATTTTTCTGTTGGATAATATACCATCACAGGTTGTGACTGCATGGCAGTGAAATGGTTATTTGGAGCATGTCATGCTGGGAGTGCACCTGCGGTTCATACATTGAGTACTGGCTTGTATAGCATACCTACACAGATAGACTGTTGTTTAATTCTGGGAAAGTGTGTGCCCTACACAGTGGAAACAACTTCCTTGTCAAAGAAGCAGTTATATTGTAATGCTCACTGTTGTATAGATAGTAACATGTATAGCTCCTTTCCAGTATTCTGAATAAACCCAATTGTTCATTTTATATTCAGAACTTCTGTCTTAATGCACAAATTCAATTCAGTTGTTTGTGACTGTCTCCATTGATATCTGATGTGGCATATGCAGTCAATACATAGGTCTAGAGAGAGCCTTGTATAATAAACAGAGGTTTGAATTTGGTAACATCTATCTGTCAGACAACAGTGACTTACATGCTGACAATATTTATGGTACATCCAGAGGGCCACTTTTTTCAGGTATTTTTTCTACAAGGGAGGTCATCCATTTACCTTATATGACAGGAATGTGCTGTAAGCCCTTTAAGGGTAATACTCGTGTCGTAACCGATATGCTTATTTCTGCGGTGACCAAAATTGTTATGCATTTCTTTGATATCTGTCCTGAAATGTGTTTGAAAATGACATGATGCAAATGTTTCTTCTGTCATTCATTGCTCACATGCATTACATATTCATAAGATAACTATGCTCTGTATTCCATGTCTTCCTCCAGACGTGTTTAATATTGGAATTTTCATCACACTATACAACTTAATGGCAGATGACTGATTCTAGATCATCAGAGACTGATTTGTCCTTTGTTCCAACACTTTCGATTGTGTTGCTACTGTTAGATTGCTGTTATGTTACTGTTCCCTATGATTCCGTGCGTGTATGCCCAGTATCACAATGTCAGGCATATTTTCAATTCAGCAATGGAAAAACTGGACTCGGGACATGTCATCTGCTCTGTCTTGTCATTTTTCACTTATGCATGTTGTGTGTTATTAAGATTCCCATTTAGCATTAACATAACTATACAACACTTGATTGTCTATTACACGCCTGCATGTGATGAACCCCTTTCCTATTGGTACCACTGTTATTTTTTTGATAAACATGCCTATTTCTGATGTATCTTACATTACAATTGTAAGTCCCTTTTCCTCTTGTGTGTACATGCCGAGGTGAAGAATACAGAGCTGGTGTTGGCTTGCATGCATAAATTCTGTGTGTATACATTTCACATGTATTAACTACTTCCCATGCATTCATCCCTTAAAGTATTTTCTGCCCTTGCTGCTATCTCAAGTCAGTATTTAATTAACATGTAAAATATATTTTCACTCCTCTTTGTTACACAGAAGCTTTATGTCCCTATCACGACATTTATTAGTATGTCCCTTTTTATCTATGTGCATAACTGCAGGTAATGTTATTGATATTACTTATCATTATATCAGTATTGCAGGATTTATGTCAGAAATGCTTTTTTATTCACTTTTGTCACATTTGCCTGGGGGATATGAGTGCACTTTAAATATTTCCCCTTCAGCATTAATTAATTATTCATTATAACACAGTTTAGGGTACAGTTCCCCCATTCACTTCCCTTGTTCTGAATTCATCCCCTGAACTTACTCTTAACATATCTGGGCTCCAGCTCCAGCTCCAGCTCATATGCCTATATCTGAGCTGTTTTCTTTACATTATGTGCTCATGCTTGCAAGCACCTTTCCTTGGTCACAAACAATATTAATAGCCATGAAAAGGTGCTTGCAAATGTGCAGGTGCAATGATCAGCATGCATATTTGATTAGCACTGCTGTTCATTGTCCTAACACACTCACATCATATAGGTGTAGAGTGACGCCTACACAGTTTTTAATAAATCACAGGCTTTGTCTAAAAATTAAATACAAAAAACTCCCTTAGTAGATTAAAAAACAAAGCAAAACAACAAAAAAAAAAAAAAACCCTCCATGCTGTTGTTTAAATATCTTCCAGACCTGTCTTTGTTTCATATCACTCACAAAAAAATATTCTTGTTCATATACAGTCACTGTAATAAACCTGCTGCTGCTTCCTAACCGGCCATAAATATATGGCAAAAATAGAGTCCATAACAGCCTCCACTGCAAGCACTGCAACTTTTTTAAAAATAGAAAGTAATTGTTTTCCAAAATTAAAGTTAACAAATACTGTATTATACTATATATGTGTATGTGTGCATGTGTGTGTATATATATTTTTGGAAATTTATAAATATTGAAGCACATAATGATGAAAACTAAATGTTGAAATTAATGAATATCAAAACAAAAAAATGATAAACCTGCAATTATCGAAAACAGAAACATTTGCTTTCCTTTTCTGTTCATTAAATAAAAGGAAAAAAAAGCCTGAAATCTAACAGTACCTTCAGACATACTTTGAACAGTGATACTGCTAGGGAAATGTCTTTTTGTAAGGTACTGTGTAACGTTGGGTTTGGGGCTTTCAAAGGGTTAGGGTTGGGCTAGCTCACACATGAAAAAGGTTGATGGGGGCTTTGATGAACCATGTTTATTGAAACATTCACAAAAATAGGAAAACATAATCTCTAGGATTCAGGAAGCTATATTTTCCATGCAGGAACAGTGTAGGAGCTCCTGCATGGAAAATGGCCTCTGAGCGATCCAGGAAAGTGCCGTTTTCAAGTGCATGAGCGGCCCTGCACTGTTCCAGCACAGAAAACCCGCAAATATGCAAATCACCCCATTTGCTGGTGAAAACCATACAAATGAGGTGATTTTGGCCACCTGTATAGAATGTGCAGCCTTCTATGTAGGCATGGCATCCAGGAAACTTAAGGATAGGATTTATAATCACATCTATGATATAAGGAAAATGAATTCCACCAATGCACTAGTTAAACATATTACTATAAATCCTGAACATACTTTTGAGTTTAGAGTGTTACAAATGGTTAGGTTAAACAAACGAGGGGGGGACAGGCTGAGTCACTTAGAATTGGTTGAGTTAGATTGGATTTTTAAATTGAGAGCACACATTGAACCTGGACTAAATCAATACGTCAGTATTAGGCCAGCTTTGGCTGCTCGCAGATAGGTTAGGTTTTCATACAATATGTATACAATATGTTCTAATTGTTTAGTCACCTTTGTCTCTGTTTTTTGTTTTAGTTTAGTGCAGTTTATATTTTGTATTTTTATTTAGTGAGGTTTTAGCCAATGTAACAGAGTGAGAAGAATCAATGTACTTGACTAAATAGATTGTATGCATATTTTGTGTTTTTTCTGCTTGTTAATTAACCAACTAATTGTTTGATTAATAGTACTAATTTATCAATTTACTTATTTTAATTGAGACCTTGGCTTTGTATATATATGGACTCAAAATGTTGTGTAGGTAAAACCTGAAGAAGCATGTCTTACAACATGTGAAAGTGCTTGTTTTTATTAAAAGTACTTGTTTTGCTGTTTAACTGTTCGTGGTGGTCCTTATCCTATTATTTTACCATTTTTTCACTCGAAGCTTGTGGGATTGGACCTTCGGTTGGTAGCTGTTTTCTTTGTGTTATCTATATTAGCTATTTTGACTGTGTTACTGCTACCCACACACGATGGAGATTCCTGATGTTGAACTTGATTATAATCCAGAAGGCAGCAATTTTGCTTGCAGATGGAATGAAGTATTACCGTTGCAGGCTAATCCATTACTTAGTTTGGAACTACATTATCCTATTCCATCTGTTGCCACAGGTACTGTAGACAATGTACATGAATTTAACAACAGTTTGAGAGATCTTGAGAATGATCTATACAGGCTACAGAGACTGACATGGCAACGGAAACACTTGGAAGCCTGTATATATTTTCATATAGTTCCCAGAGGGATGCGTGTGCTTTGTATGCCGACATATGGAGACAGTCATCCTGATTTGTTAAAAAAATGGCCACAGCCCAACTTAGATTTAAGTAAACAATACATGGAACTTTTGATTGATTATTTTTCCCCCATTGAGACTGAGTTGTTAAATAAAGTAGAGGCTTTGAATAAAGATCTACGGCTCCAATATAAGGGGGAGTTTTTTGAAAAAAGAATGGATACTATGCATTTACAGATTGTGGCTTATAGTGATAAGCTACGACAAATTAAGTACAAGAAGTTGCAGAGAGACTATAGAGATTTTACTACTGGCCAGGTCTTTGTTTGGCCGAGAGGTGGCCGTGTTGATGATGCCATTATTCCTGAACAAGAGCAGTTAAATATGCCCAATAATAGTGAGAAGTCGGACAATGGTACTACCTCTTTAAGAGTTAATAGATCAGCTCCAGAGGATAACGTGGGCGTAACTGAACCAGCAGTGATGTCATCTAGTAGGAGCAACATTAACATAGCTACTCCAGTTATGAGTACACCACCACCAAATCAGCAGGCTTTAACAAGCCAATTTGCCCTTAATAATAATGGAGCCAGGCCGAAAATAATAAATGGCACACTGGACCGTTTTTTACCTCTCCCCATGAAATATCAGGGCATTTTGAAGACGCGCTCAAGCAGCCAAGGACGGAGGAAAAGGAAATTCTCCGGAGAGAACACAGATGTAAGGCGAAGAAGCAGGAATTAAATGGACTGGTTTTCAATCTATCCAGACATGAACTAAGTGACTCAGATATAACTTTATTAAACAGAGGTCTCTCCTTTATTCCCTCCCAAGGTAGTGACCTTACTGAGTTACTAACTGACTTATGCATGTTTGGTAGGTCTATTTCTTTGAAGCTACTGTTTAGTAATGATGGAGGGGTTCATGACAGACCTAACCATGATTTTAAATGTAAAAGTACGTTCATACCTAGTAAGCCTGCGAGTGTTGAATGTTTTATACAATTATGTGAAAAAGATTTTTATGCATATTTTTTTGAATAAAACAAAGAAATGTCATTATTTTAATTTGAGCACAGAAGAGAGATGTTCTTTAAATAATTTCATGCACAATTTTGAGTTAACGATAAAACCAGCTGATAAAGGAGGAGGGGTGGTGTTATTGGACATGCACCAATACAATTCTCTGATGTTAGAGTTGTTGAATGATAATGAAATGTACGTTAAGATTAGGAAAGAGGATATGGAAAGAGTCATGAAGAGAGTTCATGATGAATTGTATGACCTACTCATGTGTAGACAAATTTCGTATGAACTTTTTGACTACTTTAACATCGAGCACCCTGTGGTTCCATACATTAAAGGTCTTCCCAAGGTACACAAGGGGGTTTTTCCACCGCCCTTGTGACCAATAGTAATGGGACAGGGCTGGCTCACTGAAAATATATCCCGCTATTTGGAGAATAATTTAGGCCCTTTGGTTAGGAGTGTACCCACTGTTTTGAAAGATACTTACCAATTATTAAATGACCTGGATCGTCTAATGACCCAACATAAATCTTTTTCCTCCTCAGTGTTAGTCACTCTTGATGTTAAAAATTTATTTACAGCTATTCCCAATACATATGGGGTAAAGGCAGTAAGGGGATTGCTGCTTGCAATAGGTAGCTATACTGGTGATAAACAAACTCTTATATGTACTTTATTAGAAATAGTTTTACAGAATAATGTTTTTATGTTTCGGGATATGTTGTATCTACAAGCATGGGTGTCGCTATGGGCACCCCATGTGCGAACTCTTATGCAAATTTGGTGATGTATTATTGGGAAGAGGAACATGTTTTTAACACTGCATTCATCCAGTATGTCTTGCTGTATCGACGTTTTGTAGATGACATACTTATTATATGGGATGGTGAGTTGAGTTTATTGCAAGACTTTGTTTCCTATTTGGAAACAACTACGACTTTTTTAAAGTTTACTATGGAAACTTCTTTTTCAGAGATACATTTTCTAGATGTGACTATTCGTAAGGATTGGGTAGGAAGAATGTCAACTTCATTACATAGGAAGACATGTTGGAGGAATGCTTTATTACACTTTGATAGCATGCATCCACGTTATATATTTCCAAATGTTAAGGGCCAACATTTTAGAATTATTAACATCTGTAGAGATCCTATTGATAGGTTTACATAGCTTGAACACTTGAATGAATTATTTCGAGACAGAGGTTACACAGAGGACTTAATAAATAATACAAGGGGGCTGGTGGATAATATCTATGAAGGTAATATGAATCACCATGCCCAGGTTCACAACAGAAGGAACGGATGGCATAAAGTAAGTGTAAGGGAAATTGCCTCTAAACAAGATCACCTAGCTATTACAATCAGGTACACTAATGATAATAGGAAAATTGTAGAAATAATAAAGAGGAATTGGAAGGTTTTATTGATAGATCAACGCATTTTTGATTTAGTAGGAGGTACACCAAGATTCAGGTATAGGAATAGCAAGAATCTGAAGAGGCTACTTTGCATAGAGAAGTACAATGGATGCTTAATTGAAGTCAGAGAGGGCTTAAATAATGGTACATATCCATGCAATAGATGTAATATGTGTAAATACATTACTAAAGAGCAGAAATATGTACACCCTTGCATTGATTATGTGTTTAGCCCTAGATTTCATGCATCTTGTAATAGCGTGAATTTGATATATTTGGCCACCTGTATAGAATGTGCAGCCTTCTATGTAGGCATGACATCCAGGAAACTTAAGGATAGGATTTATAATCACATCTATGATATAAGGAAAATGAATTCCACCAATGCATTAGTTAAACATATTACTATAAATCCTGAACATACTTTTGAGTTTAGAGTGTTACAAATGGTTAGGTTAAACAAACGAGGGGGGGACAGGCTGAGTCACTTAGAATTGGTTGAGTTAGACTGGATTTTTAAATTGAGAGCACACATTGAACCTGGACTAAATCAATACGTCAGTATTAGGTCAGCTTTGGCTGCTCGCAGATAGGTTAGGTTTTCATACAATATGTATACAATATGTTCTAATTGTTTAGTCACCTTTGTCTCTGTTTTTTGTTTTAGTTTAGTGCAGTTTATATTTTGTATTTTTATTTAGTGAGGTTTTAGCCAATGTAACAGAGTGAGAAGAATCGATGTACTTGACTAAATAGATTGTATGCATATTTTGTGTTTTTTCTGCTTGTTAATTAACTAACTAATTGTTTGATTAATAGTACTAATTTATCAATTTACTTATTTTAATTGAGACCTTGGCTTTGTATATATATGGACTCAAAATGTTGTGTAGGTAAAACCTGAAGAAGCATGTCTTACAACACATGAAAGCGCTTGTTTTTATTAAAAGTACTTGTTTTGCTGTTTAACTGTTCGTGGTGGTCCTTATCCTATTATTTTACCAAATACTGTATTATTTTTTAGTTAGGTTTTAACTCAATGTTAATATTAATGAGGCTTGTTGGTTCATAGGTTCATTTTGAATGTCTTTGGGGGATTTACATTGGTTGGAGGGTTGGTAACTTAATATATATAGATTAATTAAATGGAAGTACATTGTCTGATGAAGTCCAAGTGATTGGATGAAAACGCTGGGATTTTGTTTTATGCAACTGCGTTAATGTGTATGGTCCGTGGAGCTGGTTATTAAATGATTTGAAGTGGACTCGTGGTTTGCAGTTTCCTTTGGCTCATAGCACTTGTTCGGTGTTTGTGGGTACTTTCAAGTGCTTTCAGTTGTTGTTTTTTACTGGTTCGTGAGTTCTCTGGGCTAAGGGAAACTTTCTTAAAGAGAAAAGGACAGCAATGAGTTTGGAAGCATCGGAGGAGCTCGGCCAATCAAGGAAGCTGATTGGACAGTTGACCGAGCTCATAGATCTACTCACTCCCCTTTGCCACAGGATGTTAGGGAGTCAAGCTAAGTTTGGTTGCGATGAACCTGTGCTCGAGGAGGTATTGCAGTACAACAGTCGAAGTAAACGGAAGAGGCAGCTTATGGGCGAAGATGATGACGACGGCGACTTTTCCGAGGGTTCAGCAACTAATTTTAATCCCTTACTCACTCCAAACATCTTGGGTGTCGAATCTGAAGGGATTGAAGCGATTAATGAGCGTCGTGGAACAGCTGTAGGAGCTCAACGGAAGAAACCAACTCGTACGGATTTAAGTAAAGGTACTGATTGTTCTAACCATGTCAGCACCAGAGACTGGTTGAATAAGAATATTGACTTTGGTATTGACACATATGTTGGTTTGGACAGACAAGAAGGAGAGACTTATGTGATTAAAATTGACAAGCTTAAAGGCCTTATGACTAGGTTCAAAACTTTACATATAGAAAATGCATATTTATCAGAATGCTTAAAAAAGGAAATTGTTCCAAAAGGTTTGCGTATCTGTAAATATCCAAACAATGTTATTAGTGGTTCTATTTTTCATAAAAATTTGCTTAAGGTTTTTAATCAATGTGGTTTAGATGTTGTTAAATTAATAATAGAAGAAAATGAAAGAAATATTAAGTGTTTGACTAAAGACATTGATGAAATGGATGGAGCTATCAAAAATGACCTAATATTTAGTATTAAGGAAGAGAAGCAACAATATTATAATATTAGGCATGAAATTGATGAAAAATGTAATGTGGTTATGCAACGTAAAATAGGTAAACTACATAGGGACATCATGGAATATGAAAATGGGACTAACTATCCAGAACCTAACTTGTCTAAAAAGAATGTTAATAATTTTGCTAACAATAGGAAATGGAATAAACCCATTTATAGTCACTCAGATTTTCAGAATAATTTTACCTATGACCAAGAGTTCCCTCCTTTAGTAAGGGAAACAGAAGAAGTATACAAGCCTCATAATTATAAGGAAAATTTTTACAGGAGGGGGGGGAGAAGGGGGAGGGGGAGGTATTGATCAACACCCTCTCTTCAAATAGTTTGATTTTTGATAGAAATGAAGTACATGATATTAATGTTGTAAATAAGGTTATTCACACATATAAGGATTTTTCAATTTACAATTATGGTAACTTTGAGGTTAAGGTTAACCATTTCAAATTACTTAGTAAAGGTTTTAAATTTATTCCTAGTTCAAAGGGTGACACCGCCACCACAATTCTGGATACCAAGTTGTTTATGCGAAGAATAAATTTGAGTGTTCTGGCAAGCAACAATGGTTATAGTAGTGATAATAGAGTAACCAAATTGAAAAAGAAATCTACCTTTAATCCACCCTTGTTACCCCAGTTAAGAAATTTTGAAAGAATTTTGGAAGAAGGGATTAGATCTGAACATAAAAACAATAATGGGAAGATTTATGATAATAACTTAAATAAAGATGAAAAAGAAGCATTAATAGAATTAATTAATGAGGACACTATCAGAGTGATGAAACCTGATAAGGGGGGGGGTGTCGTCATCATGGACAATATAATCTATGAGGGAAAGATGAACACGATATTAAGAGACGAAACAAAATATTCAGTGGTCTCCAGAAATGAGGTAAATGTGGCATATTTTCGAATAGACAACATGTTGAATGATTTTGTGTTAGAAAAAGTGTTGAAACCTGAATTACACAAGTTTCTAACAGTAACAAAACCTAGGATGGCCACTATGTTCGAATCCCGAAAGTCCACAAAAATGTGATGGACCCACCCCTAAGACCCATAGTCACTGCAGGAGGGTCAAAAACAGAACCCCTAGCAAAATACATAGATATCACAACTAAGCATATTTGGACAAGTAATAGAGTGATATTGAAAGACTCATGGGATTTTTTAAAACAATTAACACCTGAATGTTACAGCACCGACCTAATATTCATAACTATAGATATAGTGGATCTTTTTTCCTGCATACCACATATTAGTGGAATGAAGTGGTTTGAGGAATGTGTATTTTTGGACAAAACTATGACACAAGAAGACAAGATTTTATCAGTGGCACTCATGGACACCGTCCTAAAATACAATTTTTTGTTATTTGATGGAGAATATTTTCAGCAGAGGACAGGGGTGTCCATGGGTGCAGCATGTGCACCAACATTTGCGAACATTGTTTTGTCCAAATGGGAAGAAAAATACATATTAAAATCAGAGTTTAAGAAGGAATGGATCTTGTACAAAAGATTCCTAGATGATATAGTTATTTTTTGGATAGGGGGGCAAGAAAGATTTAATGAATTTCTTGAATACATTGGAAAAACTACGAACTTCCTTAAATTTACATATAATATGAATCATGAGGTCCTACAATATTTGGACATTGAATTGGTCAAAAACAATATGTTGAAGTCTTTTTCGTCCAGGGTATATAGGAAAAAAACTTATGTTAATTCCTATTTGCATTATGAAAGTGCGCATCCCCTACACTGCAAGCGTAATATAGTTAAAGGGCAGTTTGTTAGGGGATCAAGGATGACTACCCTGGATGAAGACTTTTTGGTCGAATGTAACACATTACAGAAAATGTTCATTGAAAGGGGATATCCAGAGAAATTTGTAAATGATATTAGAAGGGAAGTAGAAAAAGGTAGGGCAGACAGATTTAAACCAATTATGGGTAGGATGGAGTTTAAAACAATAAGAGAAGAAAATAAGGATAGGGTGACTGAGGAAAATCAGTACCATAAAAATCTCATAATTGAGTATAATAGTTATAATATGGGAATAAGAAACATTTTAAGTAAAGAATGGGACAAATTTGCTGCTTTAACGGATATAGAAGGAATTAATAGTTTCAAACCGAAGATTATTTTTAGAAACTCAAGAAGTATAAAAAACATGTTAGAAAATAAAAAGGATATGGATTATAGGAAGAATGATGTGGGGGGAAAAAAAGTAGGAACGTATAAATGTGGCCGGTGCAATCAATGTTCATACATTAGTAATAAGAGTGAGATATTTATAGATAGTAGAAATATGTTAATTAAGAGCAAAGGCAAATATAGTTGTGATACAAAAGGGGTGGTTTATCTGGCAACGTGTGATAAGTGTCCTTCATATTACGTGGGAAAAACAGAAAGAGAACTAAAGAAAAGAATTTATGAACACGTATATGATATGCAAAAAGGGAAAGAGACTAGTGCTTTATTCAAGCATAGTAAAGAATGTAGAGGATGCAAATTTTATTTCTTTGTGTTACAACAGGTGGAAAAGGATAGAAGGGGTGGTATTTGGGAAGAGATTTTGGAGAGTAAGGAATTGTGGTGGCAGGTGTACCTGGAGACTAGTAAAAAACCAGGGATAAATGATTATTTGAGTATATCATCCTTATTAAAAATAAGGGCTAATAAAATTTAGCAGTTTTTAACAGAATAAAAAGTGATAGGAATTGGTGTATGATACATGTTATTTATTTTTTATGTAATCATATTTAAGTAAAGTATGTATACTTGAATAATATATTAGTGAGTTTTTAACTTCATTTTAGTACAAAGGAAGTGGTTTTATTGTGCTCATGGAATGTTATGTGCAATACTGAATTATGACAGTAGAGGGAGATGTTTCATTATGTTTAAACACATTAGTAAGCACAAGCACTTTATTTTATAATGTTTGTATGAAATTTTGAAATTAAATTAATTTATGTATTTATGTATTGTATTTATATATATTCACATGTTTATAGGTTTTAAACACATTCAGACATTTTAAATGTTATGCACATGCATTTTTTAGTTAGGTTTTAACTTAATGTTAATATTAATGAGGCTTGTTGGTTCATAGGTTCATTTTGAATGTCTTTGGGGGATTTACATTGGTTGGAGGGTTGGTAACTTAATATATATAGATTAATTAAATGGAAGTACATTGTCTGATGAAGTCCAAGTGATTGGATGAAAACGCTGGGATTTTGTTTTATGCAACTGCGTTAATGTGTATGGTCCGTGGAGCTGGTTATTAAATGATTTGAAGTGGACTCGTGGTTTGCAGTTTCCTTTGGCTCATAGCACTTGTTCGGTGTTTGTGGGTACTTTCAAGTGCTTTCAGTTGTTGTTTTTTACAAATACTGTATTATACTATATATGTGTATGTGTGCATGTGTGTGTATATATATTTTTGGAAATTTATAAATATTGAAGCACATAATGATGAAAACTAAATGTTGAAATTAATGAATATCAAAACAAAAAAATGATAAACCTGCAATTATCGAAAACAGAAACATTTGCTTTCCTTTTCTGTTCATTAAATAAAAGGAAAAAAAATCCTGAAATCTAACAGTACCTTCAGACATACTTTGAACAGTGATACTGCTAGGGAAATGTCTTTTTGTAAGGTACTGTGTAATGTTGGGTTTGGGGCTTTCAAAGGGTTAGGGTTGGGCTAGCTGACACATGAAAAAGGTTGATGGGGGCTTTGATGAACCATGTTTATTGAAACATTCACAAAAATAGGAAAACATAATCCCTAGGATTCAGGAAGCTATATTTTCCATGCAGGAACAGTGTAGGAGCTCCTGCATGGAAAATGGCCGCTGAGCGATCCAGGAAAGTGCCATTTTCAAGTGCATGAGCGGCCCTGCACTGTTCCAGCACAGAAAACCCGCAAATATGCAAACCACCCCATTTGCTGGTGAAAACCATACAAATGAGGTGATTTTGTGGTCCAGCAAACCACCAAGTCTCCCTGCTAGAACAGTGTCAGTGCAGAAATTTATTCAGAAAATAACTGAGTACATTTCTGCATCTGACAAAACAGAGGCATGACAGCTTGTGCAAAAGTGTGTATTATGTTTAATACACATGCCAATGGCCAAACATAAGGCCATTGGCATTAAAAACAAATTTTTTTTTTAAATTAACCTTTTTTTTGGCCGATTTTGGCCATTTAAGCTTAGAGCAATGGCTAACAAATGGGATTGTGCAAAAAAAAAAAATTGGGAAATGTCAATTTTAAGTGAATTCTGCATTTTGCCATTATAGTCAATGGCATGCAGAATGTAAACAATACCGGGGAGCACTGGTTGTCAAGGGGAAAGGGTCGTTTTAAGTACAGTAACTAATGACCTACACGCTGGGGTATGCAAATGAGGGGAGTTATACTGAATCACAGGTTTCTTCAAAGTGTCAGCTTGTACCTAACCGTGTAGGTACAGCAATACAACAGTACAAGTCTAAGAGCTGACTGACTTTTGTGTGTCAAGCTTGCTGTAAGCTCATTGGATCTCTGTGGTCCGTGTTTGCTCTTAGTTAAGCACAGCTAAGGAAGGGGGTGTCTCTCAGATGTGCCTCCTGAGTACTGCGTACATAGCCTAAACGGGTTTGCCCACCATGCACCGGGTTTTAAACCAAAAAAAAAAAAAAAAAGAGGAAATGGCAGCACTGCTTACATTTCAGCACTGGGTATGTGCAGCGCACCTCAGGGCTTAAATAGGGAGGAACTGGGAAGGGCAAGCAGTAGTTGGAAGGCAATCAAGGAGAACTAGCATAGCTGGCAGGTGAAATATATCAGAATCAGCCAAATACACATGCAGCAGCCCAGCACACTACTATAAACTATGCAAACACCTTTCAGTCTGTTTTTTCCCACAAACTCTACACCCCCGGTGTATACAGATGGGGAAATTTACCTGACAAAACTACAAAATGTTACGGGCTGCTGTCACTCTTATACATCAATATGTTCAAGAGGCTGAGGGTGGTGAGGATGTGAATGCTGATGAACATCCCACAGTGAGGAGGAGGAGGAGAAGAGTGCACAGTAACTTACCAGGGGCTACATGAACTGGAGATAGCTGCATGCTATAGGGTGGACAAGGTCATTCTACAGCAAATTGTTGAGCTGTGCCGGCCCCACCTCATACACAGAATCAACAGAGGGGAACCCATCCCAGTTGATACCAAGGTATGTGTAGGCTTAAGAATACTAGCCACAAGTACCTTCCAAAGGCCAACTGGAGATATCATGGGGATCTCATAGGCATCAGCATTCAGGGTACTCCACCAGTTCCTGGATGCCATGCCGTACATGCCGGTGAGCACATATATTTCCTCAACACCCGTGAGGCATTGACCAGCAATATGCTTCTCTTACACCAAATAGCAGAATACCCTGAAGTAGTGGGTGCTATAGACTGCACGCACATACACATCAAAGCACCACCCAGTGAGTGGGGTAGGGTCTGCATAAACCACAAGGGCTTCCCATCCAACTGCCTGGTTGTGTGCGATGCCCAGGGCATTTTCTTTATCTGTGTGTACTGGCAGCCCTGGAAGCTATCATGACTCCCACATCTGGCATATGTATGACACAGCTGTACCAGTCATTTGCCAGTGGGGACATCCCATATGGCCACCTAGTGGGGGATGCTGGCTACGCACTGGAGTCGTGGCTGATGACAACCCTCAGAAATGCACACACACCTGAACAAGGACGCCATAATGAGGCACACGCACAAACCAGAATCATAATAGAGTGTGTGTGTTTGGGATGCTCAAGTCACGGTTCTGCTGCCTGGACGTATCTGGTGGAGCCTTGCACTACTCCCCAGCTACATGTACACAAATGTTCATAGTGTATGCCATGCTACACAATATGATCCTGCAGAAACAGCTGCAGCAGGAACAGCACGGGGCAGGGCCACACAACCCCCACTAATGCCAAGGTCAGCACAGGCACAGAGGAACTCGAAGGAGGAACATCCTGAGCCTGCCCCTGTAGGCAGAAGGAGGCATGCCCAGGCCTTGGCAAAGAGGCAATGCATAGCATATACACTGACATGATAGGGACCCAGGGAATGACACCTCTCTCTGACTCGCACATATAGTAAAAGGGATGCCCAACATGATACTACCTGTGCTTTATCATGTATAGGTAGTGTACTATGTGCATCTGACATAGTCAGCCCTCCAGCACCATCCTCAGTACTGGCCCAGCCACAAGGTAAGTCACCCTGCCTATCAATTACTGTATGGAGTAATATGTTCTGATAGTTGTATGTATGGTATGGACATGAGCATGCAAGGGAATCAGGTGGCTGAATGGGATAGCAGCAGATAGTGGACACCTATATGGGCAGCATGAAATCCATAACAAACACTGGTGTCAACATACTAGGCAGTACTAGACAAGGTGACAAATCCCACCACAGTACATTGGCAGCCCAAATAACTATGTGTGTCCATAGGACACACACATGCATGTCAGTGAGGCTCACATACTCACCACCAGCCTCAGCCAGCATGACAGGTGTAGATGACCATAAAGAAATGCTGGGCTAAGACCTCCAATTGATGGCAATGGTGAACAGCCCCCTTCCAGACCTATACAGACAGACTACAACAGGTCTGGCAGTTGTATGTTAGTCCTGAAGGGTCAGAAGTCTGAAACTGAAATGTAGGTCAATAAAATGTAAGATCTGTACTCTACTGATATGCCTCCAGTTTGCATGATAGGTCACAGAGTACCATAAATACCAGTACAGTCATAGCAAATGTTTAAAGTTGTCAGGTGCCCCCCCCCCAATAATCCTATGTAGAAATGCAGTAACATGTAAGTGTGAGGAGTAATATCACTGGAGCACAGATTACCTGAACTGGCCCAATCTACAGGATAGATTGTTGCATGTGTACAATATGCAGGGGTCTGTGTGTTAGGTTGTTGTGTGTTCAATATTGTCTGTAAGTGGTCAGCATGTAGGCATGGAGGGTTGTGTTTTGGTGGCCTATGGGCAGTACTGTGGTTGACAGGGCCATGTTCTGACAACTGCTGTGCCAACCACAATGCTTCTCAGCAATACCCATGTCAGCAGTCGTCCATACTCACTGTCCAGATGACAAAATCTGTCACCGTCTGAAAGATGGACACGCCATGGATGTGGGCACATACATACACACAGTACATAGGTGGCAGTACCCTATACAGAGTGCATAAAATGTAACTGTCAACTGCACACAACTTTGGAATTGTACATACAGGTTAGCAGCACATTAGTTGTCAGTGTAGTATGGGCTACTGGTGTAGTCTGGACAATCACTGGCAGACCACAAAAGGCACAGTTATGAAGTAATGAGAGACTGCCTATGTCCCCCAACAAGGCAGCATAAGGGGAATGTCCCAGGTATATCTGTGAGTCATCTGCAAATAGCTTCCATACCACACATGCACTCAGTTCACCCCACTGTCAGCCACAGGTTTATCACAGGTCATATCCATGCTGTTGGCAGTGAGTACAGTATGACTCCACATCTGTATGGGGTTACCCACAGAATGCAGCATGCTGAAGAGGTGTCCTATGCAGGTGTGTCCCTAGCTGTAATCACCCTGCCTGCATCCAGACCAATGGATCAATATGAACAGGAAGTACTCCATTAACACCTCGCACACTTACCCTGTCACCCCAGGGGAATCCACTGGCTCACAGCCTGGGAATGTAGGAGTAACAGAATGCACTGGCCTGCTACAGATGGCTTGCATCCCTACCAAATGGCCTACAGTCCTCTGTCAAAAGCCTGTGCCTCACCCATAGTGCCAGTGTATGGTATCTCATGAGGTCCTAACTAACAATCTAACAAAGTCAACAGAACACAAATGCAAGGCCATTTTGACAAATCCCAGTAGCATGCCCCCCATGTCCTACTGCATGAACTGTGGACCAATCCATAAATACCACTGAGATGAAGGGTAAACTATAGGGATACATCTCAGATATCACTCTCATAATGTTAGGAAGAGGATAGAATAACAGAGGGCGGTGTAGAAGCATGGACGTCATGGAGTGTGTAAAGTCTGAAACTCTGATGTGTCCTCATACCACCCCTGCCTGCAAACACAGGAATGGGTGGCTACATACCTGCTCGTAAACCACAATGTGAAGGGGAATTGACCAGGTATATGAGCCCTGCCTCTGGGTAACCTGGGTGAATCTGTACAGCTGAGAGGTATGGCCACAGCAGGATATGGCCACTCTGTTAAGTTGATATATGTACAAGGAGGCGATCATCAGCCATCATACTACCAAGGTGCTGGACCATTTACGCAGATCCATCAGCAAGTTACCCCTCCAGAATGGCAGGAATGTGCAAGAATGTGTAGGCTGTGGACCACAATACTGGACTCAGCTTCATTCATCTTGTATTTCCCAGGAAATAACTGTAAGCAAATAAGTATATCTGTCAGTAGTCGATGACATAATACATCACAGTGTAAAACAGTACATATGTCTGAATATCTGTGCTAACACCAGCCATGTAACACAAGCAGCACAGACAGCAATAGTTACAGTATCCCCCTATCTTTCGCCCATTGTGACTCAATATTGTCTACCTATCTACAGATATCCTGCAGAAACAGGTTGCTAGCTGTAGGTGTAGAACACCAGACCCTGGACTGGAGTATAACCCTACCTGGAATGGATTCACACACTCAGAAGGTCATACTGCGCATGCTCCTACACTTAGGCAAATGAAGCCCATGTCTGACAACACAGTGGACTATACATATCTGTCATTTGCAGATGTCTGTGCACACATACCAAATTTCACACCAATTATGCTTCACACACACACATTGGATAAGAATACTCACACATATCTAAGGCTAACAGACTATAATATGTCAAACATACACACACACACAGATATGGGGAAGAGAGAGACAGACAGTGACAGAGAGAATGCCATTATGAGACCTGTCCCACCCACTACACACCCAATTGGCCTATATCACATGATGTGCTGATGTCAATCACTGTAGACATTCCTTTTGGTAGTCCTCAGTCCTATAGTGTCTGTGGTGCTTATGATAACTGTGTAACACGATAGTACAAATAGGTATTCATGTAGCATTTGTAAACTCAGTCCTGTCAAACATGAAGTTCTGTGTGAGTGAGTGTGTGTGCGTTTCCAGACAAATGATTTATGGCCCAATTACACACACTGCACTTCCCATTGCCCATGTTAGCACTCCTGCTGATGTCAGTCACCTTGAAATAATCCTTTGGGCAAGTTTTGACCCTATAACCTCTGTGGTTCTCCCGATAAATGCATAATAATGGAGTGTAGCAAGCTAGGTAGGTAGGAGTTCTAATCCCAGACATGGCAACAGTTACATTTTATGTGTGCGTGTTTGGAGAATGATTTTGAGGCCATTCATACTCACTACACCTCCCATTGGCCTACTTTAGCACTCCTGTAAATGCCAGTCACCTTGAAATAACCCATTGGCAAAAACTCAGCCCATAAGTTCTGTGGTGTATGCAGTAACTGTGTAATACTATAGTGTAGCAAACTAGTTAGGTAAGAGTTCTAATCCTGGTCCTGGCACCTGTGAAAATGTGATTGTCTTTGTTGACACCTAATTTTGTGGACATTCACTCTTGCTACACTTCCCTTACTCCTCCATTAGCACTGCTGCTTATGTCACTCACCTTCAAAGATACCCTTGGAAAGATCTCCAACATATAAGCTCTGTAGCACTTGCAATATTTGTGTAATGCTATAGTGTAGCAAACTAGTTAGGTAGGAGTTCTAATCCTGGTCCTGACAATTGTGAAAATGTGTGTGTTTGTGTGTGTCTTTGTTAACACCTGATTTTGTGGACATTCACACTTACTACACTTCTCTTCACCCCTCCTTTAGCACTGCTGCTGATGTCACTCACCTTCAAAGATACCTTTGGAAAACTCTCCGACATGTAAGCTCCGTGGCACTCACAATAACTGCATAATACCATAGTGTAACAAGCTAGTTAGGTAAGAGGTCTAATCCTAGTTCTGGCAATTGTGAAAATGTGTGTGTGAGAGTGTGTGTTTTTGATAACACCTGATTTTATGGACATTCACACTTACTAAATTTCCCTTACCCCTCCTTTAGCACTGCTGCTGATGTCACCCACCTTCAAAGATACATTTGGACAACTCTCCAACATGTAAGCTCGGTGGCATGTGCAGTAAATGCATAACACTGTAGCAGCAATACATAGCTAGGTAGGGGTTTGAAACTCAGCACTAGCAAGTGTGTGTGTCTCATCAGTATCCTGTGTGGGTTTTGGTGTGATTGTGTAATAACAGGATCTATTGCATGGTGGGATTTACTATGTTTTCATATTGAGAACCCATAACTTTTTTTTTTGCCCTGCTTTTAGCTGCTAGTAATACCTCTCTCTCTACCTCCAAAGCCCCTCTCTATTGTAGCTTATTTTAACCATACAGCACTGGGTTTGCTTCAAGTAAATCTATTTGTGTAGCTTGAGGCCAGTGTCCTTTTGCAAGCTTACTTCTGATCATATTTTATTTCTTTTTATTTTATTTCAGGTGACTATACCTTTAGAAACTTTATATCCTTGTCTCTCAAGCTAGTTTTTCACTATCATTTTCTGATTGTTTCTATGACTTCATCTTGACCAGGGTGCTAGGCCCGCTCCATTCACCCTCGCTACACTCGGGCTCACTTTGCTCCCCTACCCTATCCCCATTCTCACCCACCCTATTACAATTACCTTTATACCTAACTATCCCTCCTCTTCCTGTCCCACTAGCTACTACAATTCCACTTCCTGCCTATTGCCACAACCACCTTACTAATCTGTCAATCTTGTCAACACCACTTCCTCTATACCACTGTCTCTACCTGCTCTATCTGACCATATTTTATTTCAACATGTATTATTTTCTAATATCATCTACACTACTTCTTATTCTCTCTATCTCCACCTCTTACCACTCCAATCTCTCTGGTCCACTCCTATGTTCACCAACTTCTCACTCATACAACATATATCCAACTACTTCCTCTTTTACTATTTCCCCTAATCTCTTTACTACCTCTACCTCAAGTCTATATAAACTATCCATAATACAGATTTTTAAACCTTCCCACAAAGCTAAGTCAAAACTATACAAACTCCATCTAGCATCTACTGCACACTCTCTCCTCACTAAAAACCTACTTTGTTCTGGAGATATCCATCCCAACCCTGGCCCCTCTTCTCTTCCCAAAACTACTTCTACACTGCCCCCATCTTACTCCTCTAACAATCACCAACCTCAGTCACAACAATCATCTCCATCCAAATACTTAACTATTTACTCATTGAATATTCAGAGTCTAGCAAATAAAGTCACTGCACTGCACTCATGGATACCTCTCAATACCCCTCACATCCTCTCCTTATCTGAAACCTGGCTCAAGCCACAAATCTCAAATAGTGAAATACTCCCACCAGGTTATAATATCTTCTGATCTGATAGACCTGTAAAAAAAGGTGGTGGCGTGGCCATCCTCTACTCAAACAACCTTAACCTCTCACCATACCTTTCCCCAATTCCTGACTTCCTCCCAGCTGAAATCATCATCCTTAACTGCCATCTGAATCCCCACAAAAAACTTGCAATTGCCTCTATCTACCTTCCTCCTGGTAACAATCTGCCCATTCTTGAAAACATCCTATCCTGGTTCTCCCACAACATACCATATGAGACACTTATCCTTGGTGATGTCAACATTGATTGGTCCAAACTCACAACTGACTCCCCCCAACTTAGTATCCACCTACACGGCTTCCACCAACTTATAACATCTCCCACTCGCTTCCATAAAAATTCCACTTCCAGCTCCATCATAGACTGGATCCTTACCAATTCCCCCCACCAGTACCACAATCCCACCACTTTACCTGACTCCCTCAGTGATCATCTCCCTACCACCATCTTAAGACACTACTCCTCTATTCCTAAACCCCACCTTATCAAAGACTGTCAAAAACTATCAACTTTCAATTCATCCCAATTTAACTCCATTCTCCACAACATAGATTGGTCCATCCTAAAACACCTCCTTCTAAACGATGCTGTAAGCACTTTCAATAGTATCTTTATGAATACTCTAAACTCCTTAGCTCCCTCTAGGAAGATCAGAGTAAAATCAAACCATGCTCCTTGGCTCTCCAAAGAGACTAGGTCCCTTATGAAACAAAGAGATCATGCTTGGAAAACCTGGACTAAAACTAAACAACCACCTTTTCTTCAAAAATACAGGCAACTGAGGAACCTTGCAAAAAAACACAACCAATGACAAAAAGTTATACTATAGCTCTGCTCAGCTTAACAACAAATCCAATCCTCGAAAATTTTGGTCAACTCACAACATCATCCTCTATCCTGGAAAGCCCTCTAATCCTTCCCCATACCCTAACTCTTCCTCTCAGGAAACAGCTACCCTCCTGAATAAACACTTTATCTCTTCCATCCAAAATCTGGTAACCTCTAAGCCAAACTCTACTTTGACACCCACCCCTCCAAGTCCCACTAACACAACTTTGTTTTCTTTTGAGACAGTTCCCATTACTTACATCAAATCTCTACTACTCAAGCTAAAACCTTGCTCTCCTTCCACTGACAATCTATCTCCTACATTCCTCAAACTTGCTGCTGAATCAATTGCCTATTCTATATATTTACTAATTAATTGATCTATTCTGGAATCAACTGTCCCCACCCTTTGGAAATCTTTCTTCACTATCCCTCTTCATAAAGTGGAAACTCCACTGACCCCTCAAACTACTTACCCATTGCCATTCTGTCCCCCCCTCCAAGATATTAGAAAAATGCATTCACTCACAACTTCCCATTCACCTCCTGACACACCACTTACTTACCCCTACCCAACATGGATTTTGTCCTCACCACAGCAGCACCACTGCCCTCCTCTCTTTCACTCATATCATTGCAGAGGCCCTATACAACAATAAACTAATTTCCTGTCTCTTCCTAGATCTCTCCAAAGCCTTCAATACTGTCTCTCGTCCTCTATTACTATCCAGACTCGCAAATCTCCACCTATCCCCCTCTGCACTTGCCTGGTTTAATAGTTACCTATCTGGCAGGGAACAATCTGTCAAATGGCTCTCATCCTCCTCACATTTCCTTCCCATCTCCACTGGTGTACCCCAAGGCTCCATCTTGGGACCCCTTTTGTTTAACATCTTCACCAATGATCTTTACACCTCATGCAAAGAATCCTCCCTTATTCAGTATGCCGATGACTCCACACTTATATTCATCTCAAATAACATTCCTGAACTACACTCCCTGACCCAACAGGCCCTACTCTCCACTGAACAATGGCTCTCTCACAACTATTGATCCTAAATCCCAAAAAGACCAAACTCCTAATTTTCCTTCCCCATTCTCTTTCTCATCACAAAACCTCCTTTTTTATTACATCTTCTAACAATACAACTATCCAACCTGACACCCACACAAAACTCCTAGGGGTCATTATCGATGACGAACTAAAGTTCAACCTACACATACTCCAATGTATAAAAAAAAACAAACCAGAAACTAGGTCTGCTATATCGGAAAAAAATTCCTAACCCCTGAATCTAGACTTACCCTGGACCAGGCACTCCTCCTCCCCTCCCTCTTATATGCCACCCCAGTTCTTACCAATATCCAGGCCTCCACTCTAAACAAACTCCAACAGACTTACCATAAAATAGCCAGATTCATTACTAACTCCCCATACAACTCACACCACTGTATGTCTTTAAACTCTCTTCAATGGCTTGAACTTCCCCAATTTCTGCTATCTTATCAATTTCATATGTTACACTGTATTCTTTTTAAACCCTCCTTCTATCTCTATCTTCCTTAATCTCCATCTACATCCAATCCCGGACCCTCAGTACTTCTAACAAACAATTACTTGATATCTACCACTCAAAAAGGTTAGTAGGCAAACTACTCTACAAACACTCCCTTGCCCATGCTTGAAACAAAACTTCCCCTTGACTTATGTTCAACCTCCCACACCTCACACTTTAAAAATGAACTAAAAGCTTATTTTCTCAATTCCAGAACCTGCCCTTGCCATGACCCTACCTAGTCTTCCTTCCCTTTATGTACCCTCAAAAGGACCATACTTAGTACCTCATTACACCTCTCTCTCCAATGTATTTACTATGCATTTGCATAATTTTATACAAACAAAAGATTGTTATTGTTGACCTATTGAACTATATCAATGTAAAATTGTTACTTAGCTTTTTTTTAATGCAACTTTAACTTTATGCATGTAACCCAACATATGTGAATCTTTTTGCTATCACTGCTATTATATCAATATTGTTTAAAATTGTACTTGTTTAAAATGTACTACTGGAGCTTTTCTCCTTGGCTCTCCACTGAAAATGGGCCACAAGCCCAGCTGGACAAACCTGGTTAACAAATGCCAATAAATAAATAAATAAATAAATAAATAAATAAAAAAATAAATAAAATAAATAAGTCCCAATGTCACATTACAAGTCCAACTGTTGTCAAGCACTGTAGAGGTTGTTGTAGACAATATACAGCCATAAATGTATATATAGAGGCAACCATTATAATACCCAGAGACCTCTCTCCACCAACAGATCATACACAAAAACACTTGGCTCTTTCTCTCTTCATTTCTTTCTTTCTCTCTGTTTTTCTCTCTCTCTCTCTCTCTCCCCCTCTCTATTAGATGTGGAGAAATAAATATGTTTTGCATAGGCAACAGATTGACTTTGGTAGGTAATGCTCATTATCAGCTGATGGTCTGTAGATGGATTGGAGTCCCCCACTTGCTAATTGCATGTGGAACAGCTGTGGCATCATTCCTATAACCAATTGCATGGAAACACACTCCTATAACTAAGCACTGCAAGTGGGTGTTGGCCCTTTTCCTTCACTGTGAGCAGGACTTCACATGGGTGTCTGACAAAGGGTAGTTGGAAATACCTCTTACAACAAACACTGTGGAGAAAGGCCAACAAACCGGGGTGGGGGATGTTCCAGACATGAGGATAGAATGTAAGTATTGGTGTTCTACATTTGAAGTAATGTTGGTTTAGCAGGGTTTGTGTGGATGTGGCTGTTCTGCATGATTTAAAGTCTGGCATAACAGTGCTATATGGCTGAGAAAACTCTCACCTGTAGGGCTATCTGCAGACTGGCCAAAGTTTGGAGTCTTAGATTTGATGTGTTACTCACATAGTTTTTGTCTTTATAAATGCAGTAGCATACTCTGATGATTGTAGTCAGTAAATGGTAACATCCATGTGTGTTACTGACTTCATATCCCTCAGAAGGAATATGTTACAAAAAACCCTGTTACACCAGCAATGTTCTCAGTTTATAACTGCAATTTGTCAATATTGGTCCTGTGTTTTCCTTCTGCTCACTCCAAGTCTGTCATCCTTTTTTCATATATCATGCAGTAAGAGGTGAATATGCACAGTATATCATTATTTACTGACATAATTCCTGATATCAAGCCAGTGATATATCAGACTGCCAGGCATGTAATGTATAGCAGGCCTAATATGTGAGGACAAAACCTGGACATTATGTTGTAGTCTGTACAGTAGTGAGGTCGGTGTACGTATGGTGATTGTTGACAGACTGTCTGTATTATGTAGCAGTGAATTGTGAATATGTTATTTGGCCTGTGTACAGACTGGGGTAGATGTCAGTGTTCTTGGTCCTGTTCTATGTGATGTTGCATGCTGTTCCAGTTTCTGATACCCTGTCAGCCTATATGTTTGTAGGGCCAGACTGAGACATGCCCCATACCACAGTTAGGCATCAGGCTACACTGTGAATTGGGCCAGTATATGTAGGGTTAGTGTGTGAGTGGCAAACATGATGGTGGCTTTTGTTCACACAGTCCATATACTGTACTATTACTTAGGCTTACCATTATGTGACTGTGACTGTGTTGAGATTGGTTGTGGGTATGCACTTTCACACTGGTGTCTGTTACTCCATGCTGTTACATGCCTGTAGTGCCTGCTATATTTGCAATTACATGTACATTCCCCCATAGATACATTGGGTTAGTGTTGTGGCAGTCTGCCTGTAGTGTAGACAGTGCTTGCTGACATGCCTAGCAGCTCAGTGTGTTTACCCTAGTGTGATGTTATGTCCAGATATTTGTAAGATGTACTGTTGCCTGGCCACCATATGTGTTGTGCATTTCTGACAAAGCAGTGGGCTGCTGTGAAGATGTATGTCACTAACTAGTGTGAAGTATTTGGGCTTGGGACCTCTGCTCCTCCAGTTAATATGTGTTAGGATAGACAGGAGGGTGTGAATGTGTCAACTGTTTGAGCTTATCTACTCCAGTATTTGTGATATATCCCCATTTTCATGACTTTAAACATCCCCTTTGTCAGGCTTGTTCCACATTTCTTGCACTAAGGAGTTCTGTGTATACCTCCCGACTGACCAGATTGTTTCTGTCCATATTTATTGCTCATATTTTTTCTGTATTCCACAGGATCATTACTGTGATTTGTGTGGTACTTCACTATGATGATTTTATGATGTCTGTCAGTAACTGATGGTGTACATGTCAGTTTCAGAAGAGCCTTCCTTCACATGTATGTTGACACAACCCCTGTCACTGTAGCAACATTCTACATTTATAACTGCTACATGTACGTTATGTTCCCTGGCACTAAGAGGTTGAGAGTTATGGTGCTGAGGTATGGCTCCCCTACATGCCATGGGCATATGTTTATATATACATATATATATATATATATATATATATATATATATATATATATATATATATATATATGTGTGTGTGTGTGTGTGTGTATACTTTTGTGTAGAACAAGAGTGTTGTATATACCTTCTCAGATGTATCCCACCATATTAATCTGGCGTGTAAATTTACATATAAGAACATGACTGATTTAACACTATTTTCACTTACAAGTACTAAACAATTGTAGTAGTCAAAGCAGTTGTTCACTACTATTCAGTATGTGTACTGAATGATATATTTGAAAAAGCAACAGACATGCTGACAGCTCAGATGGCTTAGTAGTGAAGTGCTGTAACTACAGTGTGAAGGGACCTGGGTTCAAGACCTGCATGCGCTAATTATTTTGTTGCTGGGCAGAACAAGGGCTGATGAAGACAGGGTAGTTAAGGTGCTTTAAAGTGGCTTTAAGCGGGCTTGCATCGGTTTGCACAAACCTAAGCACTGCTAACATATGGTTAAATGAATATGCACTTACACCATATAGGCTTCGCTTACCGGTGCACAAATTAGCTTAGCATTTACATTTAAGCAATGCTTACACCTGCTTTGCATAGCCCAGTCCTGGTAACCTGTGATCACATTCCAGTCTGATCAAATAGCAGGGTAATGACATCTTTAATAACTGTATTTAATTACATTTACATAACATGCTTCTATGTGCTGTCTTTACATTAGCAAGGGATGTGAGTAAACTGTATGGGACACCTGAGTATACATAGTAGTACCACAATCCTTTCTCTGTGTATGTGTTTCATACTTGGGTAGTATCTCAGGTTATATGCAGTCACACTTGCATGTATGGTATCATTACGTTACTACTTTTAACAGTGCTTTTCCAAGTAAGAGTAGATTGCAGATTATAGTACTGTAACCATACATCCCTGCATGCAAAGCTGGACTCTGAGTACTGATTATCGTGTTCTTGGTGTTTGAGCTGTATGTGTTTATGTATCTCCTAGTGGATATTGATCTGTTATGTTAATAGTAACTGTAGACTACCATGTCTTTATGCTCATGTAATTGAGGACTGCTGTAATGTAGTAATGGCATACCTATCAGTCTCAGACATCTGTCTGTCAAAACATTCATCCTAATGCATAACCTGTTGCCTATCTACTTTATATCTGTCCTCTGTACAAATGTGCAGATGTCAGGTATTCATCTTGGCTGCGTGCAGGCAATCTCTGATTGACTGACACTAACATGTCTGCCTAGCTGTGTTATGAATGTCACAGATAGGAAACCCCAGTCAGTATGCACCACATGCCATGGATACCTCAACCAGACTACCACAGTCAACAGAACATGTTTGGGTACAGGTCCCTAACCCAGACACTGGCCATGTTATGCAATATGGGTTGCATACATGTCAATTGGAGCACCTCACTGACCCTCTTCAAGAGACAACCGGATGAGTGGGGATCACTCAAGTGGCATCAGTTGATAGATGGCCTACTGAAAAATATCAGGTCCCATGATACCAGTGTACTCACATGTCCTACTCTTCTCATCTCTCCATGGACATTAGCCTGGTACACACCTAGGAACACCTGCACATATGGACCTCAGTACTGACACATGTGCTTGTGTGCATTACTGGGTATAACAGTGTTTGTGTGTTCTACAAATGGGTAGATAGGCATTGGTTACCATCTGAGTCCTGGCAAATGTATGTGTGTGTGTATGTGTATATGTGTGTGCAATTGTGTGTGACTGTGCATATTTGTAGGAGATAGCATTCCAAGGCCACAACCTCCAAATACACTAAACCTTGCCATACATTATAAGGGATGGTGATGTTGCTGACATTAAGAGAGCCATGACAAAACACTCACCCTACTATCCCTGTGGCATTTGCAATAAATGCATATCCCTGTAGTAGCAATAATTAGATGATTAAAATGGTTTGTATTGCAGTTCTGGTCAATGTGTGATTGTGGGTATGTCAGAGCATTATCATGGGTCTCAGTGAGTACAATATCCAATGTGGTGTGGGGGTGCTGAGTATACTGTCTTTACACCATGGTACCCCCAGTACATGTCCCAAGTACATGAGGACCACTGTGACTATCAACCACACAGTTAACTGATGACACTCTTCAGCCCAATGATGCATCTGCTGGGGGTCAAAAACTTTGCAGCAGTATGGACTCACTGACAAGGTAGTCACCACTGCTAAACCCAGGTATTTCAAATGTTTCTATGACTGTATGCGTTTATCAATGTGTATATGACAGCATATTATACTATGCATTGTCCATTAACATCCAGTACATCCTCCATTACCATACTGTACAAGGCCTGGTGATGTTGTTCACTTTACAGGAAGCTAGGGACACACCTCACCCTACAAGCTCTGTGGTATGTGCAATTAAGGCCAAACACATTAGTAGCAATAAGGACCTATGTAGGGGTTCTAATCTCAGTGTTGCCAAGTAAGTGTGGGTGCATGTGAAGGGATCGACTGCAGTTTGCAGAAAATATATTTCCCAAGAGATCATCTGTCAAAGAACTAACTGACAAATTGTAACATTGCAAAGCCATCATCTTGTGGAAAATCATTCCATCAAAAATAGTACTGGATGTTTAAATGCCCTTTTCCCCACTGTACAGCTGTACAGCAATACTGGAGTTGGTATACATAGTTGGGTGTGGTTGTTGTAGGCACAGCCACCCACATTGGGGGTACTGTTGTGTGTATCCCCCACTAAGTGTGCTGTTATACTGTCCAGTTTATGTTAAGAGGTTAAGTATTTGTTAATCATGAAAGGTGCACTGAAAGTGACCCAATAAAGCCACAGATGAAGGCAACTAGTATATGTAACGTTTTATTAAAGAAAAATTCACACTAAAAACACTCCATCTCCATTAACGCTGTTTGAAAATCCATTTTCGTTTCATCACACTTCATCAGATGTGGGTTAGAGTGAAAGACAGCCCTTTTATATACAATCAAAATAGAGAGACACTGAGCTCCTCATGGGGCCTGTAGCAGAGCGGATTGTAGTTTCAAAAATGGTGCCTGCTACAGGAAATATTACCTATGGCAGGCACCATTTTTGAAACTACAATCCACTCTGCTACAGGCCCCATGAGGAGCTCAGTGTCCCTCCAGTTTGATTCTATATAAAAGGGCTGTCTTTCACTCTAACCCACATATGATGAAGTGTGATGAAACAAAAATGGATTTTCAAACAGCGTTAATGGAGATGGAGTGTTTTAGTGTGAAATTTTCTTTTATAAAACGTTACATATACTGGTTGCCTTCGTCCGTGGCATTATTGGATCACTTTCAGTGCACCTTTCGTGGTTTTATTGGATTCGTATTGTGTACTTTTGCCTGCACTTGGATTTTATTAGTTGTTAATCACACTATGTGTGGTTCTACACCCCACACCCTCCAATTTGGGGGGGCTGTGCCCCCCACATCATCACAACTATGTATACCAACACCAGGATTGCAGTACATTGGGGAAAAGGAGATATACCCTGCCAGTACCATTTCCAATTAAATTAAATTTGGTGGACTGATTATTTACTGATGTGATGTTTTGGCAATTTGATCTTGGTGGAATTACAAATGCCAGCATAAGTTCTCTGCACAATGAAGTACATCCATGTGAACAGTGTTCTCTGTGTATTGCATCAACACAAAAGCCTATATGTGTGTGTGTGTGTGTGTGTGTGTGTTATTCACAAACATTTGGTGTGTGCCGCCCAGTACACTTACCATTGTCCTGCTGCTTACATCAGCCACCATGCACTCACCTGTAGACACCCCTCAGACCTATCAACCATGTGGCACATGCAGTAACTGTTGTACAGACCTGTCACTTGTGTTCAGCTGTACCCAGGATATGACACATTAAATATGTTACCACAGTGCCACACCCCTTGTAGGAAAGGACAGCAGACCAACATCCTCCTGACACACAGACACCTAGAACACAAACAAATACATTATGGAGACCACAATCAGTTAGTGTTAATAACAGCTATAATGCATCATGGCTGGACAGCTACACACCCAGACATGTAAGCATTAAACATTCCAGCTGAAAACATGTTAAACAGCAGTAGATTGCTAAACTTTAGTACATTCACCCTGTGCACGAGAACCATATTAGCATGTCTCTGCATCGATGGTATGGATGACAGGGATGTGGCACAGGTATCATCATATGCACAGGGTTTGGTGTGGCTATTGCAGAGGCCTAGGCTGAGCCATTTGGTTGACATCATGTGTGTGGGTTAGGGGGTTGTTCATTAAATGGCCTGTGCAGACGTGGTGTGTCTAGATATGGAGGTGCCCTAGCTGTGATGGTGATGTGTGTGTGTGTGTATGGATTCACACAGTTCTGCCATGTGGCTGCCCTATATAGGTGTATGTTGGACATGGCAGGGTGTACAGTTCACTGTGCCTGGCCACGGACATGGGAACTGCACCTGCTAGGGGTTGCACAGGCACCATCAGGCAGAAGCCAAGTTATGGTACTCTCCCCTAATGATGACATTTGTCTGCTGGATCTGCATCCCTGTTAGGACTGGCCAGGAGCATGTGCATGTGGCCTGCTGCATTGTGGTGTGGACAGCACCCCCCTATAGTGATGGTGCTGGTACTGCCACTATGCGAACAGTAGTGAGATGCCACACATCCACGTAGATCTCCACCTGCTGGTGTTGCTGACCTACGTCCACGTGGCCAATGCCCTACTCTCACTACATACTCTACCACAGACACCACACAGTTGAGGATTTCCACCATCTCACCCAACTGTCTATCCATGACCCCTGCAAAATAACAGTGGGCATCTGCATGATCATGGATGTAGTCACGTACAGCAGGAAGAGTAGCCCACTGGAGCCTCAGACCATCTCTGGTGTAACATTACATATGTGCCTGTGCCCCCATGATGGGCCAAAACATGCATCTGGTGACACCTGCTGTGACACATCTGCTAGGGGCATGATGGCCAGCAGCCCTGCTATGAACACCCCTGTCCATCTGCCTGTGTGGGAACCCACCAGTCATCCGGCTATGGCTGCTGTGTACAGACACACTTGCCATAGTCACCACATGTTCCTGTCCCATTACACCACCCGCAATCTGTCTCTCATCTATGACCATTGGTGATGAGCTATGTGTGGGCATTGTGACTGTGTGCAGTGATGGGTGGATAAAAGTAGGATGCCAACCAATGCCACAGATGCAGCTCCTGACAACCCTGCCTGTCCCTCACTATGCCTATCATCATTGTCAGAGTCTGTATGGACACTAACATCAGTTTGCCTGCAGGACGGACCCTGACCCACCTCACCACCAGTGTGGGGCATACAAGACATCCAAATTAAGGCCTGTACATTTTGGTTTACTTCTACAGACACACACACACACACACACACACACACACACACACACACACACACACACACACACACACACACACACACACACACACACACTTACAGGTGATGTGGCACAAAGATATTACACAGACCTTTCATTACCCGACAGTTGACATGCATGGCATATGGCACTCAACAGCATGCACTGCAGACATTTGTAATCCTGGTTACCAACAATACATCTCTGTGATGCATGAGTTGTGTTAGTAGGTGATGCCCCTTCCCATGGAACACACTGCACCCATGTGCACCTTAGTGTTGTGCACCTGTACGGCACACTGGCATGTACTGTGCACCATACCTCACAAGTGTACAGACCATTACTGATTGTGTAGATGTTTGGCAGTTATGTTTGTTCTGTTGCTCACAGCCCCTATGCATTTGGCTTACACATAAATGGGATGATATGAGGTATGATGTCAATAATTAATGTCTGACCTTTGACTTGCAGATCTCATCATCAGCAGTGCATGTATGTGCAATAAAATCCAGTTACACTGACAACCTTCAAAGCTTCATGTGGATATGAGGAGTGTACACACCCCTGTTGACATGCCAGCCTCTTCTATGATATGCAATGGGGCAACAATACTACATCTGATAACATTACATACACCTGATATGTGACCTATGACCTGTGCAATCCAGTGCAGTATCAAACAAATGTGTTAGTCGTGGAGATGCTGCATGAGATGCATACAATATTTGGGTTACATACGTGTGCACAACCTTAAAACAATGGTTTGATGAAACACCTGCTAAGTGACCTACAGCAGTCACTATTCCTGGAAGGGGTATACTCGCATGGCCCATCTTTACTTGGCATTATTTGGTCTGTCTGACCTACAAAGGTCCCCCAACTCTGCCAGATTGCAAGGTCAGCTCATGTGCACAGCCCTTGGAGGTCACACAGTGGCTTCACCATTGCTGTAGAGTCTGGGTTATGTCTGGCACAATCCATAGCCTTGACTGTGTTCAGATACAACCATTCTTAGCTAGCTTTGTATGTATGCTTTAGTTCACTGTTGTGTTTGAAGCTGACACCCTTCCCCATCCTCAGCCTTACTGCAGATGCCTGACAACTATGGGCCACACATGAGTGTTATTTTGCAGTGTTCCAAATTCCACCCACCATGTCTACCAGCCTAGTCCCAGCTAATGAACAATAACCCTAAAGGTGTACACTGGCACCAGTAAGCTAAAAGTTGGGGATGGTGGCCCTGAGGTGGGGTGAGGTGTTGCTTGTGTACCACACATATCTTTCTGAATACTGTCTGTAAGTTTGAGCCTTGGTCTCTTGACAACATTACACATTGCAACACATGCCTTTGGGAGATGTGATGTTATGCTTATGCTACTTGTACAGATCCCTGCATGATGTTTCATGTGGGACAAATCTTCCATCTGATTACTCTAACCCATAGGCCACATTTATGCAGAATCCTGCCAATTCTTGACACAGGTACTACACAGGCAGTGCTTGCTAGACATTCCTGCAACTCCATCAGTGTTGCTGCATGTCTCTGTCCAGCCTACATGACCTGTTTGCAACATGTTTTGTCATCTGTTTTGGATGGGCATCTGTTTATTTTCTACATCACTGTTGTCCCATATTTAATACACCTCTAGATCACTATCTGCACTGTTTGCCATGGTATATGCAAAGGTGAGGTAAGGTTACTTTTCTCACTCCTGACACCTACCTTTCAGATATGGGATCCATTTCATGCTTTGCAAGATTTGTGCAAGCCATGGCTGCCTCTGTTGTAGGTGACTGGGCAAATGTCATGGATATATTTCTTGGATAGCAGACCATTACTTGGTGTGACATTGTGGCCCTGTACTCGATGGCAGGTGTGCACTCAAGAAGAGTGAATGCTGTCACTACATGACAAGCTGCCTCCAAAATATGTCATTTGGAGTGTGTGCACACATATGCTTCCAGTGCTTTGTAACATTTGTAAAGCCTGTATTTGTTGTCCTAACAAGGGATTCTATATTACACATTCATTGATCATGTTAGGACCACATTACAGGTTGTAAAAGGTGTGGAATGTGTTATTGTTGTCTGCCGTTGTATATTTTAGAAACAGTTGCCATTGTAATAGTGGTGTATACATTGTTGCATCCACTGCAAAAGGGTAATGTTTCATACATATCCCTACTGTATGCCATTTGTCCCACCATTTTGTTTATCACTGTCCACACATCTTGCACTGACAGGTTGTGAGGTATACTGCAGGAATCTTACATACTTTGCAGATATGCCACCATGGTGACAACTGTGATGCAGCACAGTTAAAACCAACAAGGAACAATATGTCTTTATCCCCTTTTGGAAAAAAAAAACAGTTCCCATGAATTACCACATTCATGGTAGTCCACTGAATGCAGAAGGCATTATAAGAGATCTGTGAACACAGGTTGACAGCAACATCTCTTTTGATCACCACATTGCCACTGTGGTCAGAAAGTCCTTCTATGTGGCACATCTCATTACTAAGGGCTTTGCATCCAGGAAGAAAGAGGTCATTGTCTCCCTCTACTCTTCCCTCATTAGGCCAATCTTTGAGTACAATGCCCCATTTGGCATGTACCTCACTAGACACCTGCAACAACTGGAGAGGCCACAAAAGTACATCACAAAGAGAATCCTAGGCTTTAAACAGTTGTCCAATATGGACAGACTCAAAAAACTCCAACTATTCTCTGTCTCATATCGCCTACTTAGAGGCGATCTCTGCTTGACTTACAAAGCCATGTCTGACCCAGCTCTGTTAGAAATGCTACATCTAAAGAAATCCCAATACCTCTGCACCACATGCTCCAGAGACCTCAACCTCATTACCACAATCGACAGAACATACTGGAGGGACAGGTTCATAACCCAGAGACTGCCCATGCTAAGGAATAGACTTCCCATACATCTTCAAGGGAAATCTTGATGAGTGGATGTGAAATAGAAAATTCACTCTGGAAATAACTCCAGTGGCTCTTCTCAACAGAAGCACTGGGAACTAAGGTTGGGTGGCACGATGCCAGGGTAATCCTATAGCTAGGATTGTAAAGGCCCCATGGCCATTAGCCTAGTACACACCTATGAACCTATGAAAATATGTAAAGCATGCATAATGTATAGGTGTGTTAAATGTGTGTATGGCAAACAGCATGGCCTTAACATGGCCAGTGTATTGGCAAACCTGAACAAACCAACACCATACTCACCAGCTACAGGCTGCTGTCCCAGTTGTATACCAGAGGGGCCTAAATAGTTGTGGGTGAGAAGTAATGTCAGTAGGCACAACTGTGGCATTGGTACAGGGTGAAAGCAGCATTTCAGTACATCAACAGTACAAATCACAATACTAAAGATTATGCACATCTGTGCATGATCACACTCCAGCAACATATTATCTTATCTGACATATGCATGTAGATACTTTACAGATAAAGATGGATAAGCAACAATGTTCTACTGATGTGCACTGGGGCCTTACCCACACAATCTTCATCCATTGTGTGGGTGGCACCCACCCCCACAATGCTATCTTCCATGTCATGGCTTGTGTGGCAGGCGGGTGCCCCAAGGCTGGTGAGGAGCTCCTTGGCGTGTGTCAGTGGGGCCAGATGGCTTGACCCACACCTGTGGCTAGCCATTCCCTCACAACTGCAGCAGCCCGCTGACGAGCATGGCGGATGAGGTCAGTGCAACAATGCTGCACCTGCTCATAATTTCGGCTGTGCAGGCCAACATAATTTACTCTATGGATGAGGTCATTCCAAAGGGCGGTCCTCTCCTGCAGATCCTGGGCTCTGCATCTGAATAATATGTTCTGCAATAGGTCTGCACCTATGTGTCCCTGTACAGCCACTATAGCAACCTATTATGTGCTTTGTGTATTATTGCTGTCCACAAAGGGAGATTACTCTATCACTGGTGGAGGCTGGGTGTACAGGTCAGGTACTGCTGATTCCATGTGGCTACAGTGGATATAAAGTATACACTTAATTGTTACAATGCCTGGTATTTATTCGATTGAAACATGACCCCACAAACACTTATTTCAACACAATCCCCACCTGTAATGTAACCTATAGCCTACTCATTCCAACTGAAAACATAATCTGTTCTGAGAAAACATATGGGAAACAATATGCATTACAGTAAGCCAGATGAATGTGTGTGCATACCCTTAAAATGATATGTTGTGTAAGCACCTGCTGAGATGATTACAGCATCCATTTGTCTTGGCTTGTACTCTTAACATCATGACACATCTCCACTTGGCAATGGTTGCTCACCTTCCTTTAAACAGATTTGTTTATTTTTCAATAGGATTGTACAGGTTATGGGTCACATTTGAGGTGAGAAAACATTTTGAAATGATGTTCTGTGGTCTCATTGGCACATAGCACACAAACCTTCCATTCCAACAGGGGTGTGTACACTTTTGATATCCAGTGTATATGGGTGTTGATATAGTTGTTAGTGGTAGGCATGGGCAGTGGCTCATAACACAGTTTGTATACTTCTCTGATTACTATCTGACAATCATGCATACTGTAGTACCCATATCAGTGTCATGGCAATGCAACAATGAGGACAACATGTGTGACCCTGTACAGTCAAGAGGTCAGTGTATAGAGAATGCTGTTATATGCCCTTGTAAGACATTTTATGGGGGAGGGGTATTAAATGTTTTTAACTTAGGCTGTTAGAACAGAGGGATATTACTAATAAGACACATTAAGGTATATGGCTGTACATTTTCATACATTTCAACATGGGGACAGTGGTAGGTTAGAGCTTACTGTATTGCACACAGTTCTGTTTGTCAGTGTGATAGTACATTTCGAAGTGATGCATTGTTATGTAAAGGATCCATTTACACTGTAACATGTGATACGTTTTCCCCTAGGGGGTTAATTACAGAGTGTAATTGGAGGCTATTGAACTAAATCTGTGATTAAGTGTTAATTGCATCTTGTCTTCAAGGCAAGTGTGTTTTTTACTGTTGTATTACTTGAAGGCTTTGACCAAGACAGCAGAGTATCCTTTGTTTTGCAGATTAGTTTGGGTTATCACCTGTCCTTCTTTGCGAGGGACATACCCTCTTTGTGCAGTTGTGTCCTGCTGATGACAACTGACATATGGCAATTGTCATGAGATGGTAGGAGCAAGAATGTATCATATGTTTTGTTTAACAGCTGCATAAATTTGTTATGTTGTATTTCAAACACCTAATTAATGAGGGATCTCAACATTTAGTTGAGGCTGAGAAGGGAGGTTTTCCAGTCTTGGGACTTCACCTTATTCCACATCAGTTTGATATATATATGTATATATATATATATATATATATATATATATATATATATATATATATATATATATTTATATATATATATATATATATATATATATATATATATATATATATATATATATATATATATATATATATATATATATATATATATATATATATATATATATATATATATATATATATATATATATATATATATATGTATATGGTCCCTATCAGATCGTCGAATTTCAATTCACCTAACTGTCATTAAATTGAAACTTCATTACATCGACAAGCATTTGCCCCGCCCCAATGTTGTGCGACCCTGGAGTTGATATATATAGTTAGTGTGTGGGGCACAGCCCCCACATTAGGGGTGTGGGCAAGCCCCCACCTAAAATGCTTGTCGATGTAATGAAGTTTAGACGAATTGACAGTTAGGTGAATTGAAATTTTGACGATCTGATAGGGACCCATATATATATATATATATATATATATATATATATATATATATATATACATATAGGGTCTATATTAGAACATCGAAGTTTCAAAACATCGAATGTTCTAATATCGACCCCTATTCAACGAAAGCTGAAAATATCGAGGCAACAGAAAACCAAATTATTTCCTAGGGAAAGAATTTGGTTGTCCATTTCTGTTGCTTCAGTATTTTTAGCACTGTGTGGAAAGTTATGGGTCAGGTTCAGGTAAGTGTGCTATTGAGTGTGGGTTAGGTATGTGTGGGATTGTGTGGACATGAGGGTTAGGGAGGGTTAGGTGAGTTAGGGTTAGGGCACGAGTAAGGTAAGTGAGCGATTGTGTGGACGTGAGGGTTAGGATGGGGTCGGCGCGTTAGGGTGTGGGTGAGGTGAGTGTGCGATAGTGACGGACCTTAGGGTTATGGTTTGGGTTAAGGTAAGTGGATAGTTAGTGGTGTGTGTATAGTTTAGTGTAGGGTTAGGTGTAAGATGTTAGGTGTATGTGTGTGGATTGCTGTTTGTTTGGTGTGCTTGTGTTGTGTGTATGTGTTTTGGAACAGCAACTTTTTTCCCTAGGAAAACATTTGATGTTCTGTATGTTCGATGTTTTCAGCTTTCGTTGAATAGGGGTTGATATTTGTACATTCGAAGTTTTGAAACTTCAGTGTTCTAATATAGACCATATACATATATATATATATATATATATATATATATATATATATATATATATACATATATACACACACACACACACACACACACACACACACACACACACACACACACACACACACACACACATTTTCCCTGCTGTTGAATGACTGTGCTGCATGATATGTTTGAATAAACGTCAGCCATATCTACAGCTCAGATGGCTTTGTGGTAATTTGCTGTGGATATGGTGTGCAGGGTCCTGAATTTAAGAGTTGCTAGGGCTGATTATTTTGTTGTTGGGCAGAACACGGGCTTTTGGATACAGACCAATTAAGTCACTTTTAAGCAGCTGTAAGCTGGTTTGCATGGTGGCAAGCAATGCTAACTTCCCATTAAATATGCTTACAGACAGTCAGCTCTAAAATTGCTTAATCTGTGTAGGCATCACTTAGCACTGCACAAACAGGCTTAGTCCCACTTACTACTGCTTACTCCTGCTTACCCCATGCTAATTTCTTTAAAAGAAAAGAAAAAAGAGGTGATAGGAAAGTGGTGAAAAAGGGGACACAGAGAGTAAAACAATATGAAAGATAGCTAGGGATATGCAGGATGGGTGTAGGCAAGGTCCATAACTTTCCATTTCTTCTTCAGCAACAGCTGTGCATATATACTGCATTTGCAGTTAAATTTGGACACTCAGCATTACATAGCTGCACTTTAGTATGTTCACCCTGTGCATCAGACCCATATTTGCATGTCCCTGCATCAATGGATTGGATGGAAGGGATCTGGCACAGGTTTCTTCATATACACAGGGTGTTGTGTGGGTTTGCCAGAGGCCTAGGCTGTGTCATTTAGTTGACATTATGGGTGTGCATTTGCTGTGTAGGAATGATATGGCCTATGCATGTTTGGGGCATGTGTGTGGAGATGACCACTTTCCTGATTGTGATATGCATGTGTGTGTGTGTGTGTGTGTGTGTGTGTGTGTGTGTGTGTGTGTGTGTGTCTGCCTGCACATAGTCACACTATGTGATTGCCCTACACTGATGTTTTGTGGACAGCTGTGGGCCATACATGGCAGGGTGTACAGTTCCCCATCTCTGGCCATGGACATGGGAACTGGACCTGCCACGGGTCTGACTGCAACCACCAGGCCCAAGGCCAGAGGCAGTAGTACTCCTCAATGGTGACTGATTTCTGCTGGAACCATGACCCTATTGGGACCAGCCAGGACCATGTGCCATGGCCTGCTACATCGTGGCATGGTCAGCACCACCCTCAGTACTGCCAGTGTCACTGCCACTACAGAAGTGTGATGGTGGACCCCCAGCTGATTGTGGTGCTGAGCTAAGTCCACAGGGCTGCCACCTCTCCCCTGCCAAACATTCAAGCACAGATATTCCATGGCTGATGAGTGCCCCAATCTCACCCAATCATCTATCCATGATCTCATTGCCCTCACACCTAGCTGCGACAAGGTCCTAGAGACAGCCATGAGCACCAGGGAAATGTGCTGCCCCAACCCTGTGCAGTTGTCTGGTGTTACATTCATTACATGGCTGCATCCGTTACAGCCTGAAACATGCCCCTGGTAACTGCTGCATTGGCACTTGCTACATATGCTGGACAGGCATCAATCCTCCTCCGACCACACCTGCCCATCTGCCTGTGTGTGACCACGCCAGCAGCCTGGCTATGGCTAATTGCTGACAGCTCACTTGCCAAAGTCTCCACACTTGCATGTCCTGTGCCTGCACTCAGCTGTCCTTCACTTGTGGCCACTGGTGATGGGGAATGTGTTGGCATTGTGACTGTGTGTGGGGATGGGGTTGACAAAAGTCCAGACATATGCATCTAGCTTCTTGGACTGTTACCACTCCACATACATGTTCCCCTAACAGAGTTGTATGTTTCACATTTGCATTGTACAGATTATAGATCACAATACAGGTTGCATGGCTTTGGTCTTGTGTATTGTGCTCACATTTCCATATCTCACAAATACCTGGCTTTGTGATATGTGATACACCTTTTATATGCACTCTATCACAGTACTGCATACAACATGTCCCTACTATTGGCAATCTGTCCCCACATTTTGACAATCATTATCCAGATGTCCTGCAATAACAGTTTTGTGAGTTATGATACTGATATGTGAGATCTCATGCAAATAGGCCCCTGTGATATCATGCAGTGAACCCCACCACATGTGATCTTGCAGATACATGTAATTTGCTGACTATAACAGTTCAGTGCATGGCCACATGCATGATCTTAAAATGCCTGGGTACTGGTAAGCCACAACAGGAGGATCTCATACTTACTGGTCTCAGGCTGCTGTGCCTCATGTTGACAGGAGGTCCATAGGTATTGTGAGGTAGAGGTATTGTCAGCAGCTTCACAATAGCCATTGGTCCAGGAGAAATGCTACATGTCTGCACAGGTACAGTATACACTGATAATACACTATTTGCTATTCTTAACCTGAAATGGGTATGTGTGCATTACTAAACCCTAACAGTACTCTATTTTGCAATGACATATGCATCTAAAGACTGTTCATACACAGTTGGAATGTAACCTCAGTACACTGATGTGGACTTTTTTCTTACCTGGATGCTCCTCGCCAGGTTCCTGGGTGGCACCCACCTCCACGACAGTGGTTTATAAGACATGGCAGTAGTATTTGTAACTGGATTGTTTACTGTAATCTTGGAAAGTGAGAGGATGTATGAGATGTTGGTGAATATGTATGGGTACTGCTTATCTGAACAAGGGTGGTCTGCAGAGGTGTAGTAACAAGTGAGGGATAACATTGTTCACATGATGAGGTAATGGTAAAGGAAGGTGTCAGCTAGGTTGAGAGCATGTTAATGATTGATGATCTGCAGTATGGTTTCATGCCAGGTCAGAGTAGTACAGATGCAAACTCCTTATACTGTATGCACTTTCACACTGGTGTCTGTTTCTCAGTGCTGTTACATCCCTGGAGTGCCTGGTATATTTGCAATTACATGTGTATTCCCCCATAGCAAGACTGCTTTTTTGTTGTGTCAGTCTGCCTGTAGTTTGGATATTGCTTGGTGACATGGCTAGCAGCTCAGTGTATTTTACCTAATTTGATGTTATGTCCAGATATTTGGCAGATGTAAGTATTGCCTGGCCCTCATAAGCGTTGTGTATTTCTGACACATCAGTGGGAGGATGTGAAGATTTACGTGAATAACTACTGGGAGGTCAATGGGCTTTGGACTTGTGCTATTCCACTCAATAGATGTTGGAACAGACAGGAGGGTGTTACTGCATCATATGTGTCAGCTCAACTACACCAGTATTTCAGATATGTCCAGATTTTCATAGCTACCCCCTTTGTCAGGCTTGGTTATGCTTTCTTGCATTAAGCTGTTCTAAGCATACCTATCAACCAGCCAGATTGTTCCAGACTGTCCACGTTTATTACCCATATTTCTGGTCTGTTGCACAGTCTCATTTTATTCCTTCCTGTGGTAAATCACTGTGATCATGTGGGGATTTCTGTCAGTATATGATGTCATACATTGCAGTTTCAAAATTGACATCCTTATGAACATGTATGCTGACACACACCCTGTTCCTGTAGCAACATTCTGCATTTATACCTGCAGGACGTACATTGTGTCCCTAGTGTTGGTCCATTGCCCCCACATTTGCAGCCTTTGTCTAGATCTGTTGCACTTAGGGGTGGGGACGTATGGTTCTGGGTATGACTCCAGTACATGTTATGTGCACACACACACACACACACACACACACACACACACACACACACACACACATATATATATATATATATATATATATATATATATATATATATATGTGTGTGTGTGTGTGTGTATATATATATATATATATATATATATATATATATATATATATATATATATATATATACATATTATATATGTATGTATATATCACTATATATGTACATATAGATATCCCTATATATGTATATTTATGTGTATATACAATATATATATATATATATATATATATGTAAATAAATATATATATATATATATATATATATATATGCACCTAGATGTATATTTATATGTATATATTATGTTAATATATATTTATCTGTGTATAGATATATTTCTATATATATGTATATATATTTGTTTACATTTATGACTGCTGATATATCTGTATATTTCTTTTTTGATATCTGCACATTTGGATTTATCACCATGCACATCCATATTTGTATATTTATATATTATAATCATGGCTAGTTCCACAGTATTCTATACCTGTCTTGAATGATATATTTAAAAAAAACATTCAATAATACAGTTCTGATGGAGTAGTGGTGTATCGTTCTGACTATGGTGTACATGGTCCTTGGTTCAGGACTGGGTATGGCTATTATTTATTTATTTATTTTTGCTGACCAAAACAGTGGCTGATGGCGACAGGGTGATTAAAGCAGTTTTAAGCAGTTGTACGTGGATTTGCACTGGTTTGCGTGGAGCTAAGCAGTGCTACAACACGTTAAACCAATACTTGCTTAATCTGTGTAGGCTTAGCTTAGCACTGTGCAAACACATGCACACCCATTTACTGCTGCTTAAAACAGCTTACTCCCACTTACCCCATGCTAATTTCTTTAAAAGAAAAGAAAAAGGGGTGATAGGAAAGTGGTGAAAAAGGGGGCATGCAGGGGAAAGACAATAGGGAAAATAGCTAGGGATGTGCAGGATGGGTATAGGGGTGGTGATGTATGGTTCTGGGTATGACTACAGTGCATGTTATGTCCCCAGGGCCTTGTTGCAGCTAGGTGTGAGGACAATGAGATCATGGATAGATGGTTGGGTGAGATTGGGGCACTCATCAGCCATGCAATAGCTGTGCATATATACTGAATTTGGAGGTATATTTAGACACTCAAACTGCTGAGAGAGGGGTGAGGACAACAGTAATGTGTTGTGATACCAGTTAGACCAGATTACATGTGTCCAGTGGACACGTGCGAAATGGGACAGCTATGTATGGGGTGAAATTTTTTTTGGGTACAGCTTGCCCTTTTTTTAAGGTGAGAGTGGGATGTTGGGAAGGATAGTAGGTATATTTGGGGAGGTAGGTTGAGTAGGAAGGCAGACAAGACAGACAAGACAGCATACAGGGATGGTATATGACACATGTGGAGGTAAACACCTTGGACGTGGTGGGGTGTTTGGAAATCAGAAGCCCACGAGCCCCCAAATGGTAACAGTGGGACTGAAGTCCTCAACCATGGGCAGTCACCACTGCACCTTCACTGCCCCAAAGGTGGCTGTGCTGGGGGCTGTCCAGGTGGGGCATGCTGACCCTCTAGTTGTGCCAAGTGGCCCTCAAGCTGCCATAGCAGATCTCCCAATTCTCTGTGGAGTTTGCTATGCACCAGACCCCGGATCTGGCTTTGGGTGACAGTATCCTGTCCGTGCCCGCACCCAGGAGGGGGATGAGCCCCACCCCCTGAAGTGGTTCCACCCAAAGTTGGTGCAGAACTAGCAGATGAGAAGGTCCCAGTGTGGGTCCCAGACATACTGGGACCCAGTGCCACAGCCAGATGAGGTGGGAGAGGTGGATCCGTTGGGACCGGCCTTCCCAAACATGGTATAGTGTTGCAGTTTTAGAACATATGTGGGTTAGTAATAGTCAACACAATCCAGGATTAGTAATAACAGCATTCATAGATATTCCCATTAACCCAAAACAACAGATTTGGAACGGTTGCATAGCAAACAGAACACATGCATATATGGGGCCAGAGCGGCCATTACAACGGCATGCAGGTTACATTGATAGCAACAGGCCACCAATTATACTATTTCAACATGGAACATTAATAGAAACATATTTCAATATTTGTTAAACAATAGGACACATGTCCCAACAGTAGGTTTGGTGTAAAACATACCCATTGATTTGTGTGTTTAGATGATTGTTCCAGATATGGTGGGGGGGGGGGGAGATGTCAATTAACTTGTATATCCTTGCAGTACTCACAACTTTAATGATCGTTGCTCTAATCATTACTGTACAAGTATTATTAAAATAACCTATGGCCTTGGTTTGGGCAGTGGTATGTCTGTACACAGTGTATAATTCAGGCTTCTTATAGCTACTTTTTACTTCTCTGACCTGGAAGATCTGTGAATGGAATGGTTGTTAACACTACCTGTTTCTACACATATTCACAAAATCCTAGTTGAAATTATGCATACAGCTTATTAACACTACTGGGATTTGAACCATGGCTGTGTCTGCTAAAAATACAACAATTTGTTTTTCCACAGAGTGAGCTATTGTGAAACTGCTTTCTCTCTTTTTAATGTTTTCTGTCTAAGTCTCTCTTGGTTGTACAATCTCACCTTGTAATTACAACATTCTTATAAGACATTCCTAGACATATTTTTTGTGTAGCACAGTGTGGGAAACAGTGGTTAACACAACGTTACTATTCAGATATCAGATCTTGGTGAATGCAGCATTTCAAGCCGTACAATACCAAAGTAAACACAACCAGTCCAGGATTTATAACTTTATTGCCAAGCAGTTGCAGTTTTATTTAATTATGACCTATATGGGACAATTACTGTCATATTGTCTGGTTTATTCAGTACAAACTATACACATTTTTATACTGCCAGGTGACATTCTACTCCTTTATATTTATTTGGTATGACTATTACAAGCAGGATTGTTACTCACCAGCCTCGCAACGCAGCCTTTGCAACCTACTGGCATGGGCTTCTTGGTTCCCAGCCCGCTCAGCTGGAGCTGTAATGAAAATAGAGAAACATTTAGGCATACCTATCCACCCCATACACAGGCTGGACTTTGGTAAACAGTTATTGCTATGAATAATTACACAGTGCTGGGACATCACCCCTCTGTCTTGCTTCTTGGACCCACTGTTCGAAGAGCTCCATCTTCCTCCATTTCAAGTTGGCATAGTGGTGCTGGCCTGCTCACCAGTCCAAGGGATACTGGTGGCACTGGTGAGATCATGGGCAAGACTTTCCCAGGCTTCCACTTTGTATTGAGAGCCCTGGCACTGGTTCTGCAACAGTCTCACATCATGTTTGTTTTACCAGGAATCCTACCATGACCTTGGACTCCTGTATGCCCCAGCACTGCACCCAAAAGTGCATGCCCTCTGCAGCACTGCCTACAGTGGAGAGCTACAACTGGTTATGAGCTATATTCCCACCTGCAAGGTTTAAATATGGCTGATTTCTCGCTCTTTGCATTATTGGACAGTTTTGAATATGCTGAGCTAAGCTAAGCTATGGGCAAACCTGCTTAGCTAAGGTTGGTAGTGTTTAAAGGGGCAGGTTCAGCATTGCTTACCAATGGGCAAATCCACTTAGCTGGGCTACTCACTGCTTAGCATTCATATTTGCACAATGCTTACACCCGGTCAGCATAGCTGTGCAATGCTTAGCATTGCTTATGTTTTATTTTATTGGAGTATTACCTGTATGGGATTGGTTCATCATTCATTACATATTATAAATTTGTTTACCTTCCCTGACATCCCCCAATGTGCTTTCATTACATTTATTCTTGTGTGACTATACTGTATGAGGCACTTGTGTTTATATGGGGGTTTCACTACTTTATTATACTGACACCTCACATCTGGCCCTAATACACTACTCTGGTTGAGAAATATAAATTACTTCATACATAAATATACAAATAAATTAAAATTGTAGTGATTACACATACAAAATGGAAATGGCGTTGGTGAGGCTCAAATGGTGAATGACTATATGCATGGCGTACGTGCTAACTGCTACACTATTTCACTAATGCTTATGTTGGATTTCTATTGCTATTTAACTTATTGTGTCATTTCAGCTGGGCTGAGCATAGCTAAGCAACGGGCACACCCATGCAGCTACACTTAAACTTTATTGCACATGTTTAAAAACATGTATTTGTTGCATTTTTAACTTCATAGCCTTTAGAATATCCACGCTAATGCTAAATCTGTTATTCTATCAACTTTCTAAGTCTGTAATAACAATATTTAAAAACTGCCCCTATTTTTGGCCCTTTGCCCCACTTTTATTTACGGCTTTTTCCAGATTTCTTACTCTAAGAGGTTGAGAGGTATGGTAGGGACAATTACCCCTTGTGGTGTTGTCCAGATTTCTTACCCTGATGGGTTGGAAGGTGTAACACGTGATCTCACTCTATTTAAATTGCCATACAGCAATTCTGGTGTGCAGGGGGCATGTCTATTGTGACAGCACTCCTCTCAGACACACTCCCTGCACTCGTACACAGAACCATGCTGTATGGGAATGGTCCCTTCCGTGCAGGAATAAGCTATTCCTGCACGGACGTTTGCTGAATCCCGGGGAATAAATAAACCTTTCTGAAGAGGAGATTTACCTGCAGTTGCACTAGAAATGCGGTTGAAAAAATGACTGAAAGTAAAGAGGTACATCTAGCTGGGCCAGAACCTTATATCACATAAGGAGAGTAACTGATATAGAATTAATGCACATGCAATGTGCTGATCTCCAGCAAAAAGTCCAAAAAGGAAGTAAGACCAGCATTTGCATGTAGAAGAAAAGAAAAACAGGATCCTCTAACCCCTCAAGTTTGCATGGTAAAAAAGTCACCCACAGCTGGAGAACCAAGAATAGCAGTGAATGGAAGAAACAGAAAAGATAAGGAATCATCCCAGTCTATACTCCTAAACCAATTTCTGGAACACTTAAAAATATTGTTAAGGCATTCTGATGTATTAATCACCTTAAACATTCGAAAGAAACTCAGAGCAAAAGAGTGCAATTACCCATTAACCACATCAAGAATGCTGGAAGGTAAATTTTGAGAAGGCACTAAAAAATCGGTTGCATCAATGCAGAAACATAATCAAGGTGATGTATATCAATAATGCAGTGTAGAATTGCCACCTTATTTGCTTAGGAGCATAGTAAATAGCATACAGACCCTTAGCAGAATTAGGAAATCAAAGAAAGGCTAAAATCTGCCTTTAACATCTTTGAAATATCCTATGTGAAAATCTCATAGGTGGCCCTTGAATAACATATTGTAGATTTAAACAGTGTTTTGCTTTTGTGCACTGTAGCCTGAGAGCTACTTCTTAGGTGAACAATGCCTGGTGAAGCTATTCTACTGCATTTGTGTGTGTGTGTGTGTGTGTGTGTGTGTGTGTGTGTGTGTGTGTGTGTGTATGTGTGTGTGTGTGTGTGCATGCATGTGTGGCATACTTTGCCTTCCAGATGGCTGTATTCTGTTCCTATAGAACTGCTCTTTTGCTTTATGTTATTAATTTCTGTCACTTCCTAAACTGCTTGATTTTCTGTTTGTAGGGTTTATACTTTCACTTTTTTCAGGATTCTTTTAATGTTTTTCAGTATGTCTTTTATGTTTCATACTGGGTAATACATGTAAATTTGAGTTTTTAGAGATTTTATTACTATAATGTATGTTTAGTTTGTGTTATCCCAATTCTTGTTGTGTTCTATTTCTTATTTATTATTATGTTTATACACACTTAATAATGTGTTTGAGTTGGCATGTGTACGTCAGGGATTTGGTGGTATTTTTTTATTGATTTCCTGCATTATTTTTGATTTATGGAGTATTTCCTTACTAAGTGACTTTTCTGGATGGTGGCAGTATGCTGGATTTTGAAGTCTGTGAATGAGTAGGGATCTGAGACTGAATGTTAGGTGTAGATGGCAGCTTTCCATTTTGCATGGAACACATGATTAGTCAGTTTTCCTTGTTTAGTTTGTAAAAGCACATACTCAATTAAACAGTAAGCAAAGGATATCTTAAGCTGAAGAATTAATTATTTTTTGGTACTCTTTGGCATCGTTTACTGGCCCAGCCCACAGTACCCAATATCCATGTCAAGTCTACCAGCTACTCTCCAAACCCCCCATATGGACTTACTGTAGTTTCACTGGGGCCAGTCATGGATCCTGAGGGTGTCCTGAGGGCTCATCTCATCTGTCTTCCTTTTGTTTTGTTTTTTTACCTACCCACTCCCTTTTCCTGCCCCATTTGATTGTTGATTATGTTGAAGGCAGAGCTTATCACTCTACACCACCTGAATGACCCAAAGAATGACTTTTTAATTCTAGTTTTATCCCTTACTGACACTATTGATACAGATAAATGAGATATTTTCATTCATCAGAAGTCTGACCACACCTTTATCATTTTTTCTTGTGTTGGTGGAAACATATATTATTACCATATGAGATTGCTTCTGTCTAAACAACTAGAATTTTAACACTTTCTAGCATCTAGATGCACTATGAAATTGCCCATTGTTCTCCTCAGCGTGGAAAGCAAGTATTTTCGAGTCCCTGTCCACCTTTTGAGAAAGAAGATTACATGGTTAGCCACATGAAATTAGATTTATAAAAATGAATGTAGCCTGGTGTAGTGTTCATAGTGAGATATGACTTAATTTCATATGCATATGTTATTTAAAACCTCAATATAAAATATAAATATATGCTAGTAATATGTACAGGGTTTAACTAAACATAAGTGCATTCATATAACTGCCAATTATTATTTTTCTAAAGCTAAATATACCAGGTTTGCAGTTAATTTATTTTCTAATCAAGCACATTTCAGCTTAACAGAAAACAAGGTTCATTTTACAGCTGCCATTGAGGACACTTTCTGACTTTAAGATAAATGGGCTCTCCATCTTTCTATCTCTCTCTCTCTCTCTCTCCTTCTCTTACTTCTTTCTCTTCACCTCTCTGTCTCAGTCTGCCTTGCGGCTGTTCAAATGGAAGGATAAGCCATCTTAAGCACTTTTGTACATGGCAGAATTTTTATGTAAACAACATATTCTTTTGTTTTTGTGCTGGAAACATAATAATGTGTTCTATTCAAAATGGACGACACAAGACCTTTTATAACCTTAAATGTATCATTTATAAACAAACACCTCAAAAGTGCCACCGAACTGACTTATAACACAACGCAGTTACTTCTGACTTTTTATTTACTTTTATAAACAGGATAATAGTAATGTTCCACAACTGTAAAAAATTATATATGTCTCTAGAGCTGTGCTTTTTTATTCTTATAAACATTGGATTATAGCAAACAAGGCTTCTGTTCAACTCTTCCTGTCTCAGAAAAGCACATATGAATTAGAAAATGAGGCCCCTTTTTGTTTGTTTTTAAACTGACCACCATGTATACAGAATTAAGACGATATACAGAAAGTTTTATCAAATAAATATTTCTGCTGCACTGGCCCCACTAGGAGGTCTGATATGATGCTTCATTTCACATCTTCCTGTACTAAACCATGCTTTCTGCAACTTTAGCATGCTTGTTTGAGTGAAGTACACTTAAAACCCTTCTTTGTTTAATCCTAAGCCTCTTAGCCCTTGAAATAAAATAAATTCAATGAGCTGCCCGAAGTTAGGAACAGAAACAAGTCTACTGCAAGTGGCAACATATTCTTTCAATCAGCCTGCATATCAGTAGGCTTTGGTGCAAACAAATTCTAAACGTATTAGTACAGAAACTTGAAATGCATCATGTTTTTAAGACTAACAATGTTTATCACACACACAGAGCACCAGTGAAACAATAACGTAAGAACAGTAGCTAAATTAGTTGATAACCTTCAGCTCACAGAGTTTGCAGTAAGTGATGAAAATGAAGCAGATTCCTCAAGTTAAGCAACATCCAGTAATGAGTAAACTTTTTTACTGCTTTTTTTCTCTCCTCAGCTCACTTTAAGAGCTATTCCAGTGCCCCATGACCTTTGCTGAGTTTACAGCACTACAATCAACCTCTGGCCCAATGTCCAAATTTGAGCCAGGGCCAGATAGGCTCTTAAGAATGTTGAAAGGTCATTGCTGCCTCCATCAAGCAAGGAGGTTTTCTTATTATTTTATGATGTACCCCTGACCCCCCCCCCCCCCCAGCTGATCCCCGTTGTTACATTCAGGGGGCAGGCATGCAATGGATATGTGTGGCATATTACCCTAGCTCTGGGGCAGCTCAGCCATGTCTCCACCCTTTCCCCCCTATTGGATCTTGCCTCCCAGTGCGACATCACTTGCCTCCACCAGTATTGCTGTAGGAGACACCCACAGGACTGTCCATTCTCCCAGGGATGGTAGCAACTTCCCCTCCCTGTCATTCCATCAGTCACTCAAGCCACTAACTGAACATGGGCTGGCTGGGCTGTAGTCAGGGTTTTCTTCCTCAACACAACCGGAGCAGCAGTAAGCAGTAAAAAGTCAGTAGAAAATAAATATTAAAGTATCTGAAATAAACCATTCTTTATACATTGGTATGCCCTGGGGTGAGTCACACAGAAATATGAAAATACCTAAATATTTGTGAATTATAATAGATGTGAAATTTAGTTTTTTATACTATGAAAACAGAATAGCTGTGGGAGTATAGCAAACACCATTCTACAATAAAATGCATACATGCTAAAGAAGAAGCAAAGTGTAGAGAGTTCACACAAAAGTAGCATGCTGAATGGATTGTATGACATAATAATTTTAAGTATTAAGCCACAGCAAGGTGTATATAATGCTGATGTTACCTGTGGATGGTGTTATTTGGTCATGATGTATTCAACCTCACCTCATGATCAATACAGTGCCATTCTTAGATAAAAACAGCACTATTCAAATGTTGCAGTGCTTTATGGCTATTATAAAATCTTCTTCTTTCGGCTGTTCCGGCTAGGGGTTGCCACAGCGGATCATCTGTTTCCATTTCTTCCTGTCCCCTGCATCTTGCTCTGTCACACCAACCACCTGCATGTCCTCTCTCACCACATCCATAAACCTTATCTTAGGCCTTCCTCTTTTCCTGTTACCTGGCAGCTTCATCCTTAGCATCTTTTTCCCAATATACTCTGCATCCCTCCTCAGCACGTCCAAACCAATGCAATCTTGCCTCTCTGGCTTTGTCTCCAAACCTTCCAACCTGGGCTGACCCTCTAATATACTTGTTCCTAATCCTGTCCACCCTTGTCACACCCAGTGCAAATCTTAATGTCTTTAACTCTGCCACGTCCATGTTTGACTCCTGCCTTTTTCTCAATGCCACTGTCTCCAACCCATATAACATAGATGGTCTCACTACCCTCTTGTAGACCTTCCCTTTCACTCTTACTGGTACTCATCTGTCACAAATCACTCCTGACACTCTTCTCCACCCACTCCATCCTGCCTGTACACTCTTCTTCACCTCTCTTCCACACTCACCATTACTCTAAACTGTTGATCCCAAGTATTTAAACTCATCCACCTTCACCATCACTACTCCCTGCATCCTCACCATTCCTCTATCCTCCCTCTCATTCACACACATATATTCTGTCTTAGTTCTACTGACCTTCATTCCTCTTCTCTCTAGAGCATATCTTAACCTCACCAGGGTCTCCTCCACTCATTGCCTACTCTCATTACATATTACAATGCCATCTGCAAACATCAAATAATATATACTATACAATTTAATAATTTATTCAGTATTTAGTAGTGTAATGCACAGGTGTAGAGTTTTGCAAAAAAGCCTTTCATATGTTAGTCATTTAGTCATTTTTTTTATTATTATACTTACTTTTTATTGAACTTGTAAGTTGTTATTTAGTATAGTATACCTTGTCATGTTTGTGTGAGGATAATATTGACTTTAAACATACTCAGACATGACTTATTGCTGTCTTGCTAAGTTAATATTTTATTATTGTTAATTTGATGTCATTTATTATTTTTGAAAAGTGCAGTATACTTTTTAATAATCATTTTAAATAACTGGACTTGCAATTCAGAGTCCTGACAGGTAGAGACTGAATGAACAAAAATCTAGACTTATATATGTTAAGTATGAGACTGCCATATCTTGGAATATTTCCTTTTCTATGAGGTATGGCGCTCTTGGAATTGGTATAAGTCCAGGGGGTATGGCAAGCAAGATCCTCTGCATCTTCCCTACATCAGGGATGCAGAGGGGCTTGTCCCCCCTCAGCAAAAATAAGTTTTCAGGAGAAGAGTGATGTTCAAGATTTGTTCTTCTTCTATATTTGTGGTTTTGTTTTTATTTCTTTTTGAAACTCAGAATTGTGAGTCCAATCACTTCAATAGGAAGCCATCATTTTCTGCCACTAGAAAGAGGTGGTGTTCAAGCATTTAAGTTTGTGGCATTAGAGTCCTTCTGTACACATATGCTGAAGAAAAGCTGGCATGCCTTATAGATTCATAGATATTCCAAGGACACTAAGTCTTATGACTATTCATGCCGATACCATCCCTAAGGCCACACCTCCTTTCTCAAGGGAGGTCATATCAATCAATCCCAGAGTAAGTCTATGGCTATCAATCCAGTCAACTTGATTATATTTCAAGGAAGGTAATGATTTGAACTGCTTAACATGCAGGGGAAGTTTATTCGAGAGGTTTAGGAAATACTGGGTTATAAACATGTCTCCCCCTCTGTGGTTTATCAGTTGAAGATTTAGGTCCCTGGTTCCACTACTGGTGGAAATATTGGACTAGCTGAGATACATTGATGACCAGGATGACCAGAACTCTAATGGCTTGGCAAGTGAGGCAGGGAATTCCATTCAACAGTCTATATGACACTTGTTGTTGTTGTTGTTTGTCTTTCGGCTTTCCCCCGGTCTATGACACTATCACTGAATAAAGGGACAACGTTTCCAAATTATTTTGGTAGCTATGGGTCTTTAGACCTGTGATCTTTTAGGTTAGGATCGTTTAGGGTCTTTATAATTGCTTAATATGTTTAGTGACATGCATCCCTAATGGGGCATCACCTTGAAAATTGGCTGATCATTGTGGAGTATAAGGACGTGATTACTTCTTTAGACCCTGATGATATTTCTTTGACAATTATCTGTGCTAAATAGAAGGTTTTCCTGACACCCATTGTCAGATGGTGGTTAAAAGAGAATTCCAAGTTGCCTGACTACAGTTTTGTTTGTGGTGGTATGTTGTTTCTACAGTATAAGGGGATGGGTTGTCTACCAAAAAATTATGATACTGCACTTTTTAACATTTAGTTTAAACCCATTTTTAGTACACCAGAGCTTACTAGGGAGACTTCTTTGTGAAGGATTTGGATGTCAGAAATTGGCATAACAACTTCAATTAAGAGATCTGTATTTTTTTAGCCAGAGAGGGAACATTTTTTTTATTATCTCAGCTTGATAATCAGAAAGATACTTCACATTTTTGTAAGGGTGTCAAAACATTGGATTTCTGTGTTTATTGCTTTTTAATGTGATAACACAATGTAACACAATTGTAGCTATTCAGTGAACTATAAAAAGATGTGCTTCATATTTCTGCTCCTGAAGTACAATAGCCAACAGAAATTCAATGTGGCAATGATAAATAACATTGTACATCATTTCAAGTGTTAGTTGCAATTAAACAGATACAGTTTCCTTCATTCTTGTAGAGTGTTACATTGTTATACTGAATAATAGAATAATTATGTTTTATTCTTCTGCATCACTGACTTTTTTATCTAAGCAAATGGGAAGTGATTGACTAACATTTATAGTTTAGGATACCATTACAAAATATGAAAATGACTGAAGAATTTAAAGTGACTTTTTATAAAAAGGAAGCAGTGAGAAATGAATGTTAAATAAAGTGATGCTGTGTATATTCTTTTGCTTTTCAGGTGCTAATAATGTGTCCATTTTAAATGAAAAATTAGTAACTCAGATTAATATATAGTGTTATAGGGAGTCTGTTGGACTAAAGAAATTATGGGTAATGATATTTTATCATGGTGAAAAAATGCAGACATGGAATAGGTCAGTCTGGAAATTAGGAAGAGTTTGGAGGTAGAAGGTATGAGAAAGATTAGGAGGTGAAAACATAGATGGATCAGGAAGTAAAGCTCAGAGCGTAATATGTTAAAAGATTTATGATGACATGTTTAGATAGATGCAGGATGGGTTGGATTCTAGACAGAGGTAGAATGGGGTAAGTTAATATCCAACAAGTAAGAAATACTGACAAGAGTAGACCAGACAGACGTACTGGCAGAATAAAGTAGAAATGTGTCAAGGCAGAGGAAATCAATTATTATATGTCTTCACAAATACAATGCAAATTAGTGAAAGCATGGTTAATGTAGGTTTATATCTGATAGTAAAAGTGGGCTAAGGAAATTTGCAATAGAAGATAAATTGCAAAAATGAAGTTGTGTGTCCAGCAGAAGAAAAAGATGCAAAAGGTTAACATTAAAGGGCACTTTAAGGTCATTTTGGGGTTGTTGGAGTAGAGCATTTGGAGTAAATGATGATGAGCATTAGGCTATGTGATATCATAGGTCCAGAATGTTGTAATGTTTGAAGAGAAGAGGGTGGGATATCATAGGTCCAGAATGTTGTAATGTTTGAAGAGAAGAGGGTGGGATATCATAGGTCCAGAATGTTGTAATGTTTGAAGAGAAGAGGGTGGGATATCATAGGTCCAGAATGTTGTAATGTTTGAAGAGAAGAGGGTGGGATATCATAGGTCCAGAATGTTGTAATGTTTGAAGAGAAGAGGGTAGGATATCATAGGTCCAGAATGTTGTAATGTTTGAAGAGAAGAGGGTGGGATATCATAGGTCCAGAATGTTGTAATGTTTGAAGAAAAGAGGGGGGTTGTGTAGGTCAGGGGGCATGTTCTTCCACATTTTAGCTGTGTGTATGAACAGCATGGTCAACAATGAAAGAAGTGTAAGGACATAACCAGAATGCAGTGGGTCACTTTAAGTCTGAGAAATGTGATTGCAAATATGGGTTTATGTTATATCAATGCATTTATGTGCACAGCTGACTTTAGATAAGCTGTATTTGGATTGTTAGTTCTGGCCAGTCTTAGAGCTTATAACAACTGAAAGCAATGTTTGTAAAATGGCATAGTCTATGGTAAATTAAGGTATTTTGATAATGGGCAAAATGTAAAAGATACCCTCTTGAAGAGCAGATGTTCTCCAACAGGATATTAATGTACTGTTATGCCCTGGTAAAATATAACAGCATACTGAGCTGTCAAGAAGCACATACAAGATAAAAGCAAATGGCTATCATCTTTCTTATGCTTGCTGAATGCAGTTTTGCTGTTTAGTGACCATATAATGAAAAATAAATACAACATGAAAAAACTCAGATGAAGTATCTTCAGAAGCAGTTAACAAGACCTGTTATTTTGTTTTCCTCTCACTAAAAACAGCTTCAAAAGTCAGATTTAATGAATGTGGAAAAAATAAAAATTAATGAAATTAGGTGTGCATGTGTCCATGAGTTTGTGTTTGTGAATGAGTACACATATTTTGTGCTTTTGTGTGTGTGTGTGTATTTGTATGTGTGTGTTTGGGTCTCCTTGTATTTATTCATTGGTTCATAGGCTGGGTCTATATTAGATCAACAAATACGTAAATGTTAGAATCTGTAAAGGCTGACCTTTATAGATCGAACATTTAAATGTTCGAAAATCTTGAAAAAAAAAAACAAAATACAAAAAATGAAGTAATAAAAACAAAAACCAAAGGGTGTAAGCAGGGGGAAAGCCCCCTGCACCCCCCATGTGGGGGGGCTGCGCCCCCTCACCTCCCTACTTATATATACAAACTCCAAGATTGCACTATAGTGTAGTGAAGGGGAAATTTCCCATTTCCGCACTGTAGTGCACTGATGTGCAATCTCGGAGTTGGTATATTTAAGTAGCGGGGGTGTGGGGTGCAGGGGGGCTTGCCCCCCTGCTAAAACCCTTTTCTGTAATTTCCCTTTTCTGTAATTATGTTTTGTTAATTTTGTTTTTATTACATCTTCGAACATTTAAATGTTCGATCTCTAAAGGTCGACCTTTATAGATTCGAACATTTAAACGTTTGTTGATGTAATATAGACCCCATAGACTATTGACCCATAGGCCCTTATAAGCCTAGGCAAGAATTTGGCCCATGTTCCTTCAAAGTCAGCACCTGTTTTCCCTGTCCAGCAGGCACACAGATGGGATACTATGGGTGTATTTTCCATTTCCCATCCAATCATCCAGGTTCCTCTTAAAGAGGGCTAGAGAGGTACTCTGCTTGACACGGAGAGAGAGTCTATTCCACAGAGGGGGGAGTCTTTGGGACACAAATGTATCCCACCAATAAGTTCTATTAATGTCACAGATCAGGTTAAGACCTTGCGTGTGGGTTGCACGAGTGGAGTTTGACTTATGGATATGCAGCAACTCCATAAAGGCTGGGTCTGAGATGGCCTTGTATGCCAGAAACAGTTTACCTCTGAGCAGTCTGTATGAGACTGAGTAGAGGGACAGGGCTTTTAGCCTATCTGTATAGGATAGGTGTTTGAGACCCTGGATTTTCCTGGTTAGGAAACTCTGTGGTCTCTCCAGCTGTTGCATGTGCTTGGCAAGGTACATGCCTTGTGTTTGTGCATGTGTACACATATTTTGTGTGTGTGTGTGTGTGTGTGTGTGTGTGTGTGTGTGTGTGTGTGTGTGTGTGTGTGCGTGTGTGCATGCGTGTGTGTGTGTGTGTGTGTGTGTGTGTGTGTGTGTGTGTGTGTGTGTGTGTGTGTGTGTGTGTGTGCATGTGGGTGTGTGTATGTTTGTGTAAGACAGTGAGTGCTCAAGAATATGGACAAAGAAAAATAATGCCAGGAGAAAGATCTAATATCAGGGACCATGTTTAAATATAATCCTAAGTTACTTAAAAGTAAAAAGAGCGAAACCTTTTCCATCAACATTTTTGGTACAGTAATAAGTATGAAAAGAATCTTTGGCTTTACTGACTGACTGCACTCATTAGTGAATTATTTGAAAGGTAATTCACGAGACTACATACATGCAGCTTCATTTATGTCCCCTAGGTACTTGTCAGTCCAGCTTTAGACCACAGTACAGTATAGAGGCAACTCTTACTTGAGTGGATAATGATGTCCTGATGGACAGGACCAAAGACTGTTAAAATAATAAAAGATATAGGTTAGCATGCAAAATAGTAAATATTAACAATAAATTAAAAATTCATTTATGGCCAAGGTTAAATTTAAAGACATATTGGCTTAAAATATCACGTAGTTAACAAACATGTAAATAGACTTCTCCATCAAAAAACACAAAAATTACTTTCTGCACCCTTTTGCTGCAACTAGTCATTTTGTAATACCATGCTGAAAAGAAAAAAAAAAATACCACTGTTAAAAATGGAATTTGCTAAGACAGTGTATTGAATAAATAACATAACTAATAAATACTAATAAAAGCTCTAGAAACAGTTCATCAATACTAAAATATTTAATAATAAAAATGAAACATGAAAATAGTGTGCAAACATATAAATATAGTAATATACCATAAATATAAATATAGTAGCCCATATGCTACAAAAACACTTTTGTATTACTCTTGCTTTCATTCTTAAAAAAACATGATGGAACAAGAATCATAAAGACCTAGATATCTAGTTGCATCCAGCATCAACTGCCATAATGCCTCCTTGTATTCTAAAATGCTTTCACTGTTACCCCCTCTTCCAACAACAAGAACTGTGTCCATAACAAAAAATATAAACCCCTTAAATTGTGTACAAATAACCGAGTGCCTAAATAAAGCATTTACTGGTTTCTTACGTTAATGTCATTTATGTGCTCACTTGTTTGTTCCTTAGCTTTCTAGTTGTTTTTCCTATATAAAAAGCTTGGCAGGAAACACAGGTAGCCAAATATACAACCAGTCTATTATTACAATTGCATTTCCCTAGGCACCTAATAGTACATCTGTAATCATTAACGTAACACAGGGTCCATCATTTATGTATTTGCAAAACATTCACATGCCACATTTTGCCATCTTGGAAATGCCAGTACTGAAATTAGGTATGTCCTTGTTTTCAAACCATCCCTTTAAATTTTTACCTGTACTATATAGTATGCTTAGGTACCCATTTAATTTCTCCTTAACTTCTGATGGAAATGATACATTCTAAGCCATCTTTAAAATTCTATTAATGGTGGCAGCATTGTGATTATACGATACCACCATGGCACATGTTTTACTTTCATTTGGTCTCATTACGTTTTTGATGATCCACCACTAGATCAGTAATCAAGGAGCCTCAATCCTCACCACAGGCATCAGTGGGGGACATTCACTGAGAGGATGACAAGCGCCCACACAGTATTTCCAAATGCAGCTCTCTGCATCAAATGCAAATGACAGAGGTCACAGTCCATTAGGGACTTGTTTCTCCATCTTTTTTCAGATCCCCAATAAGAGTCCCTAAAGGCACAACTATAGGGTTGAGATCTCAGCTGAATGGCCAAGCCAAGTTCCAGCACCATCTCTGTCTAACCAGTGCTTCGTGCTTTGTGTCCATGCCCAAGTAGCTGACACACACACACACACACACACACACACACACACACACACACACACACACACACGGTTTGAGGTTAGATTTACACACACACGCACACACACCTAGGAAGGGCTGACACGGGTTTACTAGCTATGCCTCCTTTTTCTCAGACTATAAGGTAGTTATGACTATGACAAGCCAACTCTTATCGGCTACTTTAAGGCCCTTAACAAAGGGTGCCCGATCTTGGGTCTATATTAGTTTGCCAAAATCTAATTCCAGCAAACACCTATTCATCGACCCCTAATCAGCGAAAATTGCTTCAGCGATTCACTAAATTTGCTAAAGGCAAAGACGTAGCTGGCCATCTACAGAACCTTGCCCTTTTCTCCACTGTAGTGCAACCTTGCAGTTGGTATATATAGTTAGAGGGGATGTGTGGGGGGGGTGAAGACCCCCACTTGGATGGGTTTGGTTCATTTAGATGTTGTGCTGTAGGGAAGCATTTCCTTGCCCTTAGTAAATTCAATGAATCACTGAAGCAATATTCGCTGATTAGGGGTCGATGAATAGGTGTTCACCAGAATTTGATTTTAGTGAACTAATATAGACCCCCCCAATCTTACTGTGTAATATTAATATTAATATTAGTATTAATATTAATATTAATATTAATATTAATATTAATATAAACGCCAGTCTGACAAAGAGAAAAACTATTAGGAGTGTCACACAGTGTCACCAAATAAATATGCAAGTACTCTCAAAACTTAAATATCTCTATAGAGATTGGCCACAATGAAAGGTTTAAATATATATAATAATAAAAAATAGTAAAAGAACAAAATAATACTAGGTGTATATTCACAGTGACATCAGAGTTCAAAACCACAGGAAATATTTAAAACAACATTGCAGGACAGTCTCAAATAAATAAAGAAAATATCTAAACTAAACTTTGCTATATTCCTGACTGTATCTGAGAGAGTTACTATACCCTAACTAACTTACTTAAGAGCAACGCAGATGTGATGAATGATTCTTCTAGTTGTTGTCAGGTCCAAGACAGAATGCAGAATGCTCAATCTCTCTAAGAGAGTTCTCAGATTAATATCTCAAATATTATTACTGCGATAGCTGGCAGAATAATATCATCTTGTCATTTGACTCTATCCCGGATGACCCCCCCCCCCTCACACACACTGCTGGGAACTGTCAGTTTTTAGCATCTACCTGTAAAAATACATAGACTTCAGAGCTTTGGCAGATGATGGAAGTCGTAAAACAATTGTAGTAATCAGTTCACTTTAAAGACAATACAGAGAGCTTCCTAATATAGACATTCTTCTTCTAGCTGCCATAAAGTAATTATATTTGTTATTTTTCTGAAATTTACTAGACTGAGGTTAACCTCCTGTAGCCCAGTTTCTACTGTTAAAATATATACATTTAAACAGTTACAATAGTGCATGTACATTTCTGTTCTATTCCAGTAGGGCATGGTGGTTACATTTTAAGCACAAGTACTTTATAAAATATGTTTTCAACACACATGTCTGTACAGACCTAGATTGATATATACTGCACCTGACATACAGTTCTATTACATTTGTAACACAAGCATCTTATATGAATTATGTTAATATTCACAAATGACATATAATTATTTACAAAATTCTAGTTAACTGTGCTGGCAGTACCTCCTTTGTCACAACTTTTACCAACTGTCCATGAATACCATCCAGTCGCAATATTAGAGAAAAGCTATCCTGCCTAACTTTTTCTACCTCTTTATAAATTCTTTGCAACAAAACATCCGTGTAGTCCCTCTGCTTAAACATTTCAATCAAATTGTCAATTTCTTTACAAAAAAAAAATTGTCTCTTGAAATTAACCTAGAAAGTTAAACTACTTGCTCATTCATGGCACTCGTCTTTTGAGATAAAGGGTGGCAACTCTTAAAATGCAAAAAAAAAAAAAAAAAAAAAAAAAAAAAAGAGTTGCAGAAGGTGTTTTTCCTATATATAATAGATAACCACTTAATTACTTTTTCTTCCTTGTATGAAAGCACATTCAAATATTCTATCTGATGCTCATGCATTCTGTATGTGAATTTCAAAAATGATGTTGTAGCTGACAAATATTCAATAAACATAGGTACCATCTCTTGTTTACCTTTCCAAATAATTAGGATATAATCAAGAAATCTATAATATAAAACAACATTATCAAAATATGAAGAAGCAAAAAATATATTTCTTTTTCCATGCTGCAAGCACCAGATTAGCATAAATGTGTGCATATCTGGCCCCCATGGCTACACCCAAAGTCTGATGAAACAGTTCACCCTCAAAATAGACACAATTGTTGCACAGGGCTAATGCTATACAGTCTAGTACTAAAATATCTTTGGAATTATCCAATTTCTCATTGTCCATCAATATCTCATTAAGAAAATCCAAGCCTAATCGATGCGGTATAACAGAAAATAAATTAAAACATCATTTGCTAATAAATAAACAACCAAACTCAATTTCACCGCATTCAGAAAATCTAAAAAATTGCCATGAATCCTGCAATATGTGTGGAATATTAAATAAAATATGTTTACAGTGAAAATCAATGAAAGCTGCCAAAGGTTCTGTTTTCAACCCTTTTGTAGCTACAATGGGTCGTAATGGTGGATCCTGAACATTCTTATGTATTTTAGGGATTTCAAATGTATATATGGTTTCTCTACCTTCAAGTAATCAAACTCATCATGAGTTATAACACTTTGAGATAAAGCATCAAACAGAAAATAGTCGATCTTAGCATACGATACATTCATTTCATTTTTGGATTCCTTTCATAGGTGATCCATCATTTAACATGGTAAACATTTTCCAGGAATAGTCATAAGGGTTCATAATAACTACCACCCACCCTTATCAGGCTTCATTATTCTAATTTCTTTATTCAAAAATTATTCTTTGTTTGAGCTGCCTTTTCTCCAACTGTCAAATTATTTTTGCTACCCTCACTATTGTCTTCATGGCTTTAATTTCATGTTCACAAATGTGCTCAAACATTGAAATACAAGGGTTACTGGGGGGGTTAAAAGTTTTTTTCTTTTTTTAAAATCTGTTTTCACATGTTACTGGTCCAAAAACATTTTAAATTCAATAATCTGGTGTAGAGTTTCAGGTTAAGTGCCCTTGCAACATTTGTTTTGAAAGAGATACAAAAGTAAACCCCTTCATGAGTAAAGAAAAATCTACATCTGACAAAGGAATGCCACTAAAATTAAAAACATTAGAACACCATTTATCATCAGGGCAGTTATTCATATGAACCAGTGAATGGTTCAATTCCTGGGAACATAGTTCCATTTGTTCTTTGTATTCAGTCTTTGTCCTACTTGACCTGTTTGTGAATTTGACGCTTTGGACCACAGGATCCTATTTAAGGACTTGAGATGATCCTGTGGTTTAGGAGACATTCTTTTCACCGATCAGGATGGCATCTGTGCTTCAGCACCTCTTTGGTGGTTTTGGGTAAATTTCAGAAAAGGACAAATTTAGTGCCCCATCAGTTATAGTCCTTACTAAGTCACAGGAGTTCCCATGTGAAGATAATGTTCCAAGATTTCCTGACCAGGATGGACATTACCGGGAGCCTGCAGACTCTAGGCATGGTTAGTATTGACCTTTTTTTTTTTTGATGCTCCTCCTGGAGCTGCCTTGAAATAATTGTAACACAGATTTTGGATAACAATAAGAACATTGAGTGGCCATATGTTTCAGATATTTATTAGTAAATGTTTTCATGAACTACTGCATGAAACTTTGTCTGCAGTTAACTTGTTTCTTGGTGTAATTTATGTTCATTAGCATTTGCTATCTTTGGTTTTTCACACGCAGAGTTTTGTTTCTTTTAGGTGTTAACTTTTCCTAATTCATACTTGGAGCACAATTGCTGGAAATAATGTTGCAAAACTGTCAAATATTTTCTTCTATATTTGCTGTTTATATTAACATACTTCAGTTGAATTTCTCATAGTGCTTCCATAAAAAAATAAATAAATGAAGTTGAACTTGAGGTGAAGCCAAGAAGATCCTCTTTTATAGCAGTAAAGGATAGCTCCAATTCAGTATTTGGCTTTTTATTTAGATACTCTAAAGCGTTGGCAGTTACAGAAGCTGGAAGAAAACATTGCTTGTATCAGATGCGTTCTGCCGAGGGGACAGGTGTCTATATTTGGGAAGAGAGGTAACCCGTACCACCTTAAGCTTTGTTAGCTTGCAGGTAATCTTGGTTTCTCAGACATCAGTATGAGACAGGCCTTAGGTATTCATGGTCACTGTTACAAATTAAAGGATTTCTCTCTGCACATTATAACTTTGTGAGTAAAAAAAACACTGTTGCCAAACACTGACTGATTAGGCACTTCCTTAAAGGGAATACATTTCATCACCCTCACTAAAAGAACCTCTTTCCTCCTTGGTACTTTGGTTTCATGATTAAAATGCTTATGTAACATTTAACCAAACTGGATAGTTTGTAATTTCTGAAGTCTGTTTGTTGAAGATGCAGCTCATACATCGCATTTATAAGGAACTCTCATTGATCTTTTACAATGATCAGGTGTTCATCAGGAGAAATTCATTTTTTCTTCTGAAAGTGGCTTCAGAACTGTCCTTAAGTCTGTTTAATTTTGTTCCTGTTTTCTCTTCAGGTACAGAATCCAAGAGAGCAAAAGTCCCTAATGTCATGGGTGTCCACTGTACTGCTGACTCAGATTTCACCTAAAAAGGGTACAAATGCTCACTAAAGTGGAGCAGTTGTTCAATTTCTTTGCAGCAGGTAGAGAGAGGCTGGCCTTCAAATTTTTAATCAGATCACAAAATACATAGTGTTTGCAGTCCTGAAACATACCAACACTTGGAAAATTATGTCATCAATATCCATTCTGCCAGACATGTGGCTGGTTCCGGGGCTTTCAGGACTCAGCCAACTGATCTTTTGCCTTTTGGCTTTCTTTCTGTCCCTACCTCCTGGATGGTTTATATTTAATGCCTGGGAATGTTCCTAACAGTTAACCACTGCAGAAAAACTCCCAGGTCAGATATACTATATCAGTGAATTCACTGCATCAGGTGATAAGTGAGGAGGCCTTCATCAGTGGGCAATTTACTATTACCCTGCTGCCTCACTGTGTCTGGATAGCCCTTCAATCCTGTGACTGCAGGAGGATTTCTCTATAAATCAAGCAAGCATAGGCATAGAATTTTATATTGTTTTGCATTTTTTGTCTCACGGTTCTACTTGCTTAATGGATGGATCCAGACTGAGTGACGCAGCCAATAGATATATGATGCTTAAGTGTGGAAAAGAGAAGTCTTTTTGTGCTATGGAAGACTGTAGACCTTAGGTGGAATGGTTCCAGCAGTTAGCAGTTAAATACAAGGTATACAGAGATATGAATAGGTTAGCTACACTGGTTTGTATGCTAAGTGATATAACTTCCAGAAAACTCTCAGTCTTAATATATACCTCAAAGGAGGCTACACCATGTCTTATGCGTCTGAGTTATTTTTAAAGCCTCCTGGCATAATGTAATGTCAGAACAGAAAAATACTCACCAGAACTGAATAAATATTTATGCAGACATGAAGACATGTTATGTTTGTTAAGTACAGAAATACAATTCATATTCATAATCGTATTATCTTATGAATGTTTTTGTTTTCTTGCTATTATGTGCACAAACAATCACTGCTTTTTTCTTATTTTATGGTCAGGTCATTATATTCTGTATTTATGTATTTTACTTTCTGTCTTATTTTGTGGAGCTTTTCTGCCCTCACCTCTGGTGAAAAGGGATGTTTTCCACCTAATTGGACTTTCACAGTCAGCAATAAATAAATAAATAAATGAATGAATGAATGAATGGCCCTCTTCAAAAGGAACCTTGATGATTGGAAGGGAGAAAGGAAATTCACCCCAGGGATCACGTCATTCACCCTGCTAGACAGGGGTCCAGGGAAGTAAATAGTGTGGGAAGAAATAGTCAGGGAATTGTTATGGCTAGACTTGTATAGGTCCTAGCCGATAGCCTAGTACCAACCTATAAACCTATGAATGAATTAACAAATTCACAGTGGAAATATGATCTGACTGCCGCCTAATGGAATTATCTCACTGCAAGGGAATTTGGAAGAAAGCTGGAACCTTTGGATACAGAAATTTACCATAGTCCTTATTGCCGGTGGATTTAATGAAAAGGCTGAAAAGGTCCATTATGCCATATTACTACATATTTTTTGGGAAGAAGCTTTAAGCATATTGGCAGATATTCATAGTCACTACATGAATGCATAATGATAATTTGCTCTGTTCACGTTTTTAAGAACAGAGCCTGGGCCACAGAGGCATTTATGTTAATGTGAGATGGCTGTGAATAAACACAAGCAAATGAACAAATACTGAGATTAAATGATAAATTATATAAATTTGCATATGCGAATAAATCCTTCATCTGCCTGTTTGGGATTCAGAGATATTATTTGATGTGTTTCTGTACCATGTTCAGATTTGTTATAAATGCAGAATCTGGCCTTTTGTATCTACTTTAAAATTAGTGAAAATGTTTTCCCTTGCTGCCAGCCTTGCTATTTCTGGGTGTGAGCTGTTTATCTTGGCCAAGCAAAAACTACTTGCATCCAGCACTGTTTGCCAACCAAGAAGGCAGAAATATAGACAGAGAATAACTCATCATAATTTTGATAATCAGGACATACTTGACAGATGTAGAGTGGACAGGGATATTGTAAGGGTCTTAATGAATATATATGGCCCCCACAGGGGTACTGGGGAGATAAGTGGCCTACCTATTCCTGTGGGACTAAGGTATATATATAGCCCTTACTATACTTGCCATGGGGAACTTTCAGAGACAGTCTGGGGACAAGTTTGGTACCTTATACATTACTACTCAATGATACTTGAGCATTTCCTGGATGCACTGTTGGCACGTGTGGATCAGTACATTCTAAGTGGTACCTCAGGACTGAGCCTGGACTATGGGGGCTTATTATTCCCTGAGGTACTTGGTGTGATAGATTACACCCATGTTGCAATTAGGGCCCCATCAGGTCCACAGGGAGAATTGCACCACAATGGGAAGGGCGACCATTCCATCAACTGGCAAGTAGTGCATGATGCATGGGGTGCATCAGCAATGTGTTTTCCCAGCATCTTGGCAGTACACATAATTCCCATAGCTGGCAAATTTGCTCACTCTACCACTTCTTATTGCATGACAGAATACACAGTGGATATCTTGTTGGAAAGGTGAAAAATGTTTTTTTTTTTTCTTAATCATTTAAGTAGTTTTTCATTGTAGAATGTATTGGTTAATACTAAGCTACATTTTATTTGTTTTCTCTCTCCCCCCTCATATTTTTTCCTCTCTTGTTTTTTTCAGGTGATGATGGATATCCACTGGAGCCATGGATCATGATACCAGGAAGAAATCCAAGTGGAGCTGTGTGAAATAGTTTTTATAAAGCCCTGTCTTAGACCTATGCTGTCATCAAGAGAGTGTTTGTCATGTTGAAGAATAGCTTTAGGTGCCTAGATGAGTCTGGGTGTGCCATTGAGCACAATCCATTTATTGGGTGCAGCATGTTTACTGCATGCTGCATTCTGCACAACATGATTATGCACCAGTCTGGTGGTGAAGTGACCCATACTGTCACTGTAGCTCCCAGTTCCAGTCCTACTATGATTAATGATGACCAGCCAGCAGCAGTAGCAAGGGACTCCATATTGCAGGCTCATACATGGCATACAGCTGAGCAGTTAAAGGGGTAGCTTCTACTTCAGAACTATGGACTATGACATTTAGATTAGAGTTATCTTTCTTGTAAAACCACAAAGGGTATAACTGATGCATGCAGTGATATGTGTGGACTATGCTGTGTGGTCCATGGTCTACTGTCATTGTTCATCAGACAGTCCAAGCAAAATGACTCTATAAAAGTCCAAGAAAGGCCAACAAGACAAAAAGTGTGATTAAAAGTTTAGCACTTTCATGCTTTATTATATATACAAGAACTTCTTCAGAATAGAGTGATTACAAAATCACCTCCCTTATATACACCCAAATAAGTGATGTAACAAACAGCTGCTTCATTGTCAAATAAAGAACAAGTGTTAACACATACAAAATAATCTTCCTTACAACAGTGTTATAATAACACACAGAATAAGTAGTTAACCTTACATAAAAACACATTTAAATGTAATTAATTACACTTTTAAAGTTTTTAATATATGTTTGATATTTATTGCACCATTCAACCCAGGTGGCTGATCCACTGCCAAAGCTATCTGCCACCTTACTTCCTTGAACTCAAATGCATTATTACAATGGTCAATAAAGAAAGAGTGAGCTACAGCATGTAGAACTAACAATATAAACTTCTTAAAATCTAAACAAATTGATGCATGCTTTGCTAAAGTGTTAGTATGACCCTTGTTTTTAAAAGCAAACATATGTTCATATATTCATAAATTCTTTGTGAAAGCATTCTAGCAGTTTTATCCACATACAAGCTCTTGCAGCAAAGGCATGTTACTGAATAGACTACCCCTACATATCTGCAATGGTATACATTCATTTGATCGGATGGTGGATGGCCGATCAGAAAATGTTTGAAAACAGTGCGGCAATTTCTCATAATTGTGAACCCAATTTATGTGAAATGCAATATATCCTCCCTTTTTGACCCATGGTAGCACTTGTTTAGGTGGTAGAGCGGTCGGAAATGTTGCATTTGGTGTTTTGTATGACATTCCGACCATTCGCTATTGAGAAATTCAACATTCTGGCTTGGTGTTATACCTGTTCAAAGTAAGTTAGGTCACTGAAGTGAATGTATTCCATCTGCAATTATACTGACTCATATAATCAATTACCTTGTTTAAATGTTTCAAAGACATGGGGTTTCCGGTGTTAATAAACCTACAATATTTAAAATTAAAACATGGGTAAGTACCCATAGGACCAAATCTGTGATGATCAATGTCAACTTCTCATCCCTCTGAAATTGCCATTAAATAAGTGTCTTTTTTTAAATAAAGTTTGGAACTGAGCCAATAATTTCAGCCAAATTATTATTACCTAAAATTACTTTCCAGTTATTTTTAAGCATTTTTTTATTTGAAAATAATCTATACTAATTGGTACAAGAACTCTCAAACATAAATCACTGTCTGTCAGATCAAAAATGTGTTGTTTTTTATCTTTGATATTAAGGCCACTGATGAGAAATAGTGGAAATTTAGCAGCTCTACTGTTTTTAACTTCTTCAACAATTTAATTTAGTCTACTTAATTTATATCCTCTATTGACAAGCAAGGGAATCAAGACCTCAGTTTCACCAAAAAAGTCACATCATTGCTCACTAATCTACTCAGTCTTATTAATTATCCTCTAAATGTGATCCATTTCATAAATTCAGAATGTTGACTACTATAATGCAAATAATTAACAAATATTTTCTTTCCATGTATGTTACTTTCAAAACAATGATTGACTGAATCAAGTGCTATATGAAAGTCCAAAAAATTAACACTATTCCCCTTATCACTGATAGTGAATGAGAGGAAATCAACACTATGATTTATTTATTCTAGAACCTTATCAAAATCATTAGTTGTACCAGACCAAAGAAAAATAGGTCATCAATATATATTTTATAAAATTTCACCAGCTTAAACAGCTCCAATTTAGTGAGTATGGTTTCTTTCCACCAACACAATACCAAACTGGCAAAAGCTGGAGCCACCCTGGCCCTCATAGCTACTTCATAAAGTTGCTAGTAAATACTTTTATCAAGGATAAAAAGAAATGTTAGATAAAACTATGTCTAAGAAAAGGCATGCAGTGTTAATATTAATATTGTCAAATTCTGTGAAATGACCTAAACAATGTCTTACATATTCCACCCCATGTCCTGGGTAATAGATGTGTATAAGGAGACTACATCTATAGAAACCATAAAAGTTTCACTTCCATCAAATCTATAGTCTTTTAATAAATCTAAAAAATTCCCAAGAATCCTTCAAGTAAAAATATAAATGAAGCATAACAAGATTTAAAATACCATCCAAAAACAAAGCTATTGCTTCAGTGTTGCCATATCGTGCAATAACAATAGGTATAAAATGTGGTTTTGTTGCATTTTTATGAATTTTAGGGATTCCAAAAATTCTACCAAATTTTGGCTGATCTGTAGATAAAAGTTCATACAAAATGAAGTCAATGTAACCCTGATTTAATAAATCAAATAATGAATTAATGACATATTTGAAATTCTTCCTAACAAAATCCTCATTCACTTTTCTATAACAAGTCACGTCTGAAAGATATTCCAACATACATTCCTGATATTTTAACTTATCCATCAACACCAAACAATTCCCTTTGTCAGCCTTTATAAATCTAATGCTGTCAAGTTTTTATAATTCAGATAGTGCTGATTTTTCAGACTTAGTCAAATTATGATGTCTAATTCTTGGTTTGTTATTTAATAACCTCCTAAAATCACTTTCACAAAAATCTTAAAAAAAAAAAAAAAAAAAAAAAAATACTTAATATAGAAACACGTGGAGGATTAAAAGCTCTTCTTTTTTATATAAGGTTGTACCATTGTCCTTAGACACATCATGTAAAATATACTATAAATTTAGATTTATTATAAACAATTTCAAATCAGCAATAAGATTAATAATGTTAACACTCTTAGCTGGTTTAAAAGTTATTCCCTTAGATAAGACATTCAACTGTTGTCTAGACAGGTTCATAGGTTCATAGGTAGGTACTAGGTTATTGGTCCTAGGGCCTATATAAGCCTAGTCAAAAAGGTACCTTGGCTTTCGCCACCCAAGAAAATTATTTTCCTGTGCCCTTGTCGAGCAGAGCCACAGAAGTGATCCTCGGGGTGAATTTCCTATTTCCCATCCAATCATCAAGAATTTTCTTGAAGAATGCTAATGAGGAGCTTTGTTTGATATAGATATGAGTTTGTTCCAAAGTATGGGAAGTCTCTGAGACAGGAATCTATCCCTCCAGCATGTTTTGTTTAACAGTAGTGACAAGGTTTAGGTCTCTAGAGCATGTAGATTGGAAGGATTGGGATTTCTTTAAGTGGAGCATGTCCAACAGCTGTGGGTTTGACATAGCTTTGTATGTTAGGCAGAGATCACCTCTGAGTAGGCAATATGTGATAGAGTAAAGCTGGAGTTTTTAAAGACGGCCTACGTAGGGCATCTGTTTGAGGCTGGTAATCTTCTTTGTGAGGTATTTATGTGGCCTTTCCAGTTGTTGTAGATGTCTTGTGAGGTACATACCAAAAGGGGTGTTGTACCCTATAATGGGTCTAATGAGTGATGAGTAGAGGGGAACAATGACCTCTTTTTTCCTGGATGAGAAACTGTTTCTGATGAGGTGTGCCACATAGAAGGATTTCTTGACTACTGTGGTGATGTGATTATCAAATGAGACACTACTGTCCACCTGTGTCCAAAGGTCTCTTATCACACTTTCTGTGTTAAACAGACTACCACCTATGTGGTTGCTCGTGGGTACAGAGTTTTTACCAAAGGGGATGACAATGCACTTTTTGGCATTGAACTTGAGGCCATGGCTTTGACACCAGACATCTGTCTCCATGAAACCCTTTTGTAGGATGTCCACATCATTAGGAGTTTCGATTATGGCTCCTAGTTTGCAGTCATCTGCGAACTTCATTAGCCAAAGACCTTATGTGTTAGCCTGTACTTCAGAAAAGTAGATACCAAACAGGAGAGGACCCTGGACTGAACCATGTGGTACTCCACTTAGCACTGGTCTGAAGTCGGATTTTGAGTCTGCTACTTTCACATTGTGGGTTCTGTCAGTGAGCCAGTTGGCAACTCATCTTGTGACATAGGGATTTATACCAAGTTTAGTGAGTTTATCTATAATTCCAGAGTGGGGGATGGTGTCAAAAGCCTTGGTGAGATCTAGATAGGCTGTGTGAACCACCTTACCCTCGTCTATGACTTTGGTGACTGCTTCAAAGAAGTCTATCAGGTTTAGGAGACATGATCTGCCTTTTGCAAACCCGAACTGGGTGGGGTCCAGAGTTTGGAGATTACCAATGTCTTTGTGTATAAGATCCATGATGATACGTTCCATGGCCTGCAGACCAGGCTCGTTAGGCTAATGGGGCAGTAGTTCCTGGGGTCCATGATGGCTCCCCCTTTGTGGAGTGGTATAACCGTCACTGTGCGCCATTCAGTGGGCAGAAAGCCTGAGTTGAGGCTATAATTGACATGGTGCTTAGGTGGGGTGCCAGTTCATTCTGCAGTTTATGTAGAACGCAGCCTGGGATGTTGTCAGGTCCCATGGATGCTGTGTTCTTGGCTTTGGAGAGTGTGGTTTTTACCTGTGCAGCCGTGATTACAGGATCTTTGCATTCTTCCAGTATAGAGATGAGCCCTTTAGGGGGTGAGAGGGGGGTGAAGTTAGCACTGAACCTATCTGCCAGGATGTTGAAAATATTAGTTGTTTCTGTATATTTAGTGCCATTGTGCTGTAACTTAAAGCAGATTTGAGTGTTGCTATTGAGATTCTTGACATAGCTATAAAATGCTTTGTGGTCATTTTTAGAATCAGTGGTGATTTTGTTTTCATAACTAGCTTTGGAGGATTTTATGAGGGATCTCAGCTTCTTACTGAGGCTGACCAGGGAGTTCCTCCAACCATGGGATATTACTCTTTTTTTGCAACAGTTTCTTTCTTCCGTTGTAGAGTTTGTTTATGGCAGGGGATCACCAGATTGGCTTCCTTTTTTTAGAGGATAACATTTTGGTTCTGTTAGTGACAGCATGCTCCATGCACTTGTGTAAGTGCTAATAAAGTGCATTTGTGCAGGATTCTGCAGTCGTACCTCTATTGTCCATCTGCATGGGTGTCGTGAAGTTTTCCACTTCTGTTTTAAGAAGTGTGAAGTTGGCTTTGGAGAAATGTTTTATGGTGGTTTCTCTAATGGGGGTGGGATGTGGATGTCTAGGGTGATTAGCTTGTGGTCGGATCTGACCAATGAGGAAATGACCTCTGGTGTGGAACACTGGTTACCCATGTTGGTAATAACCAGGTCTAGGATATTGCTGCCCCTGGTGCGGGTATGGATAAGTTGATCCAAGGCATTGGAATTTATGAATTACAGAAAACATTGAGCAAAAGAGTTGGTACATGAATAGATTTCCCAGTTAATGGTGGGGTAGTTGAAATTGCCCATTATTAGGGTGTTGCGTTGTACCCTAATATTTTCCAGTGTATCAAGAAATGAGGAATGGGAATCCTGGGGCATGGTGGGGGATCTGTAGCAAGTTACAATTTGGATTGCAGTCTTGCCAAGAGTTAGTTGCACTTGGATAATCTCGGATGCATTATGCTGAGCAACTAGCCTGGAGTTGTGGATATCCTTAATGAATATGGACATGCCTCCGCCTTTAGTATTTTGGTCCAGGTTAGGTGGCCAAAAGGTGTGGTATGAATTATAGCCTGGTAATGTAGGGGTGCTCTCTGGAGCCTTGTACCAGGTCTCTGTCACTGCACAGATGTCGATGATCTCCATTTTAAGGAGTGCCTCGAGTGAATGCATTTTGAGGTTTAGACTTCTAGCATTGAGTAGCATTACCCTTAGATTTTGCTTGCTTGTACCTGTTAAGGTGGTGAATTTGTCATTTGAACCTTGCCTAAAAAAGGCACTATAAGGATGGCAAGAGCCTTAGTCAGTATCCGGAATCCCAAGGGTGACAAGTGTAGGCCATCTCTGGCAAATCATCGTGGTCTGATCATGTCATCCCAAGCAGACAGATACTGGATCCCGTTTGAATGACACCAGAAGCTTAGCCAATTGTTGAAGTCAGTCATGTTGTCCTTGTACTGTGGTATCATTCTGGGTGATGGCAGGATGCTACTCAGGGTTAGGGTCATATCTGCCTGGGCTACAAGATTGGATAGCTCCTCCATGTCTCTTTTCATGTAGTCCAGGGAGGTACATTTCAGGTCATTCACACCAACATGGACAATGACAGAGTCATATTTGTACTTGTGGAGTGACCTGAGTGTACGTTATTTGGTGGATCCTTGCACCTGACAGGCAGCTGACACATTTTGTCGTTTGCATTTTTTGGACTTTTATATAGATGTTTTGCTTGGTTTTTAGTCTTGGTTTGCTCTAATGTCAATTCCACTTTTTGTTATTTATTCAGCAGGCATTCCCTCTTATTTTTAAAACATTTTTTTTTTAATTTCAGAACAAGTACTCATATTATTGTTTATAAAAATCATGCCTAGCTGCTCACTGACACAAGTTCAATGATATTATAAGGCATCATTTAAGTAAGAATTACATTTTAAGTGTTTTATAGAAGAAATTATGCTTAGATGGTTACTTAAGTATGCAAATACTGAATCTCCTGAAGAGGTGCGTGAAATAAAAGTGTTATTTTAGTATTTAGTAAGAGTTCACACATTGCAATTGAATGAAAAATGTATCACATGCTTTTTGTTTAAAGCAATGTTTACTCAGTTTTAACTATTACATATTTGAAAGGACTTTATGTTCTCTGTTAAGGTACTATACATCAGATTACCTCATTTTCTCATAAACTATAAGTTGTGTCCTGACTCCTCAGAGGCACAAATCATTACATGTACAGTGCTGAGGGTGAAGTGTGCTAGCTTACATGGCAGGATTTTTTAAGGAGTGTTTCTTTTAATACTGTTTAGTACTTGTTTTATGCTCTCATAATTGTCAGCTGTAAGATTAATAATGGTGTAAATCAATGTAATCTGAGTATTATTATGTACAGCTTTCTTTTCAGATATTTCTTTTTATTCTAAGCAATATCATTATTGAAATGAAATGAAATGCATGCAGATACAAAGTGTCTTTACACTGGGTTAGATTCTGCACTTACATATCTTATCTTTTTTTTTTTCTTTTTTACATCTCATTGTTTTTCAAGTTAAACATTGACATCTCTGTGTAAAAGTCAGATTGTAAGTACTGGAAATTTATAGCTTGAATCATAGTAGGTCAAGGTTAAATAATGTGTTATACATAACATTTCCTAAAGATAGGGCAGGTGAATGTGCATGTGATCTTAAAAAGTGGTTGCCACATGTGCTAGATGGTGACTTGCTGTGATGTCATGAACTGCTTGATGAAGGTGATTCTACAGACACTGATCCTCCAATGCTGCAGGACCAGGACCTCAAATGAGAGGTTCTACTACATGTAGATGAATGCTGGTGTGGCCTGCATGCAATCTATTGTACTTGTTTCCTGCTAATACTTCCACTACATTCTTGAGAAGTACTTGTAGTACAATGTGACAAGCCGCCATAGGTCCAGACAGTACCACACCCTGTGGTACTGCCTGGACCTATGGTGGCTTGTTACATTGTACTACAAGTACGATGTAGTACAATGTGACAAGCCACAATAGGTCCAGACAGTACCACATCCTGTGTCCTTTTGAAAAGTGACTCTTATTTGAGTTTAGTAAGTCATCATGAGTTTAGAAATGCATGAGGACATGGATGATTGGTGTGTCATGATACTATGGATCAACGTGATCATGACATTATACCTAGTCTCTACCATTTCCATGTAGTGCCGGAAACCCTCAAGTACACTGTGAAGGTCACTGACCATTTCTAGTGGACTCTCTGTGGCAGTACACTGATTCTTAACCAAGTCACAGCACATTTGCTGCTGCGCATCCATTGCTTTACATGTTTCCTGAAGCAGCTGTGACAAATGCCTCTGCTTGGCACCCCTTTGTAATGGTGTTGTAGTGGACTCTGTTACTTCTCAATTTTTTGCCATCTTCCAGAAGGTGTTCTTGTAGGTTTGGAGATATTGGTGAAGAGGTGCATGGGTTTTCTCCTAGTACAACCTGTAGTGTAATGTCACCATGTACTGAATTTTGTGTGATCTGATGTCACTTCCTGCAGAGTTACTAGCATATTGTGGGCTGTGAGATCCCGTTATTAATCTTAGTGATTTTGTGCCACTTTCCTCAGACTGTCACATAAACATCAGTATGTTATCATCATTAGTAGCCAATCACCTGCTGATATTATCTAAAGTTATTGGTATAGTGGAACTGTTTGTTTGTGCTGCTGAGCCTGTAAAGAGTTAATGGAATACATTACTACTCAGATACTGGCATACACTACTGTATGCTATGTAATGAGGTGTGGAAGGCACTTAACATAAACAATCTGTTCAAGGTGATTATATGCATAAGTGGAGGGTCACCTGTAAATTGCAATTGTCACGTGTTACATGCAATCATTCAATTTCAGCATTCAATTTTTATATATATATATATATATATATATATATATATATATATATATATATATATAGGATGTTTGCTCGACTGAGCAAATGACCGAAATCCAAACGGCTGGGCATACTTATGCGAAAGTGCTTTTCACCAAAGAAGCCCCCCTGCTAAAATGTAGATGTAGTGTTTTATTTTTTTTTTTATAACGCGCTTTAACTAAAAAGCTCTTTTTTGATAAAAGCGCTTTCATTAAAGTGTGTTCGGTTTTTATGGATTCGGGCATTTGCTCAGTTGAGCAAACATGCTAGATCCATATATATATATATATATATATATATATATATATATATGTATAGCTATATATGTTACTGTTGTCAAACCAACCTTTTTGAGCATATGTTTGTTGATGCTGCAGACGTGGATTACAGCCAGTATTCACACCACCTGTGATTATGCCATTGCCATCCACATCTATGTCATAGTCATCATTAAGAATGGAGAGGGGGTACTCCATATCAGGTTTGCTTCAGCCCCCCACCCCCTTGAAGTGCTGTGGGCAATAATAGTCTGCCTTCCCTTGACTCTTGCATGCCCTACCATATCATTGGTTGTGTTATTGCAGTGTGTTAATGTGTGGTTCCTTCTTTTAAAAGCATTTTCATCCATAACCACTTGGTTCCAGGCCTTTGCTTGCTCTCAGGCTGTTTGGGTCCACATTTTCCAAAAAGGCATTTTCCATATGTCCTAAATGATGCTACAAGGGTGTGGTTCTCCTCATGGATAAAATTGTTTTTTTCTGTGTCTAGATCCCTGCTGCTGCATCATTCATTTATAGGTTCATAGGTTCATAGGTTTATACTAGGCTATCTGCCCTAAGGCATTTATAAGCCTAGCCCAAATTTTTGTGGATTACGCCACCCCTTAAATGAAAAAATACTGTGCCCATTAGTTTGTTGTGCCTCTGTCCAGCAGTGACACAGAGATGATTCCCGGGGTAAACCTACGATCTCCCATCCACAGGTCTAGATTTCTCTTGAACAGAGTCAGCGAGGTGCTCTGCCTCACATGGACCGGGATTTTATTCCACAGCATAGGGAGTCTCTGAGTGATAAATCTATCCCTCCAGCACGTCCTATTTATATCCGTGCTAAGGTTTAAGTCGCTTGCTCTAGTGGTTTTGGTGGATTTGGATTTTTTGAGGTGGAGCATGTCCATTAATTCCGGGTTGGACATGGCCTTGTATGTCAGGCACATGTCACCTCTGAGCAGGCGGTATGCGACTGAATAGAGCTGGAGTTTCTTCAATCTGGCAGCATATGACAGATTTTGGAGTCCTTTATCCTTTTGGTGAGGAACTTTTGGGGTCTCTCCAATTGCTGCAGATGTCGGGTGAGATACATCCCGAATGGGGCATTGTACTCGATCATTGGTCTGATAAGTGAAGAGTACAGGGAACAATGACCTCACTAGATCTGGATGTGAATCCCTTCATGATCAGGTGGGCAATGTAGAAGGTCTTTCTAACCACTTTAGCAATGTGAGTGTCAAAGAAAGGCCACTGTCAACCTGGGTCCCCAGGTCCCTGATAACCTCTTCTGTGCTTAGTGGATTGCCACCTATATGGTAGCTTGGGGTTACCTTGTTTTTCCCGAAGGGTATGACTATACATTTTTGGCGTTTAACTTCAGGCCATGGCTCTGGCACCAGCTATCTGTTTCCGTGAGTCCCTTCTGAAGGATATCCGTGTCCGATGCACTTTCCACTATGGCGCAGTTTGCAGTCGTCTGCAAACTTTGTCAGCCAAAGTCCTCCCATGTTGGCCTGTACTTCTGAGAAGTAGATGCCAAACAATAGGGGCCAAGGACCGAGCCCTGTGGGACACCACTTGTGACCGGCTTGGAGTCTGACACAGCGCCAGAAACTCTAACCCTGTGGGTTCTGTCCTTAAGCCAGTTTGCAACCCATCTTGTGACATATGGGTTTACATTTAAGCTGGTAAGTTTTTCTACAATACCCGAGTGGGGTATTGTGTCGAAAGCCTTTGCAAGGTCAAGGTAGGCTGTATGGACTGCCTTTCCCTCATCAATGGCCTTGGTGACTGTTTCGAAGAAGTCGACCAAGTTCAAAAGGCATGATCTTCCCTTGACAAAGCCAAACTGGGTCGGGTCCAATGTCTGCAAGTCCCCTATATCTTTGTTTATGAGCTCCATTATGATCCTCTCCATAGCTTTGCAGACTAGACTTGTTAAGCTTATGGGGCGGTAATTACCAGGGTCCGTAGAGGCACCGCCTTTGTGGAGTGGGACCACAGTTGCCGCACGCCACTCCTTGGGCACGTATCCTGTGGTAAGGCTGAGATTAAACAGCTGCCTTATGTGCGGGTTTAATTCCTCATTTAGCTCATGTAGCACACAGCCGGGGACACCATCCGGTCCCATTGATGCTGTGTTTTTAGCTTTAGAGAGCAGCTTTCACCTGCGCAATTCAGATGCCAGGGAGGCTACACTAGGCTGAGATAGTTAACTCTCCGTTAGGGAGAGAGAGGGGGGTGAAGTTTGCACTGAACCTGTCTGCCAGTATGTTGGCAATGTCTGTGGGTTCAGTGATTTTTGTATCATTTTGGACTAATTCTGAGCATATCTGGGAGTTTCCACCCAGGTTCCTAACATAGCTGAAAAAGGCCTTATGATTGTCCTTTGAATCCATGGCAATTTTTCTCTCAAAATTGGCCTTAGTTGATTTTATGAGTGCTTGTATTTTTTACTAATAATGATCAGGGGTGACTTCCCTTTTATGGATTTTGTTCTATCATGTAATAGCTTTCTCCTCTTATTGTAAAGTTTGTTAATGGCTGGGGTCCACCAGACTGGACATTTGCCCTTTGTGGAAAGAGTCTTGGTTTTATTTGGGATTGCCTGATCCATGCAGTCCTGGAGGTGTTCATAGAAGGCATTTGTAAGGGCTTCCAGCTTGGGTTGTGGTTTCCTCTGGCTCAGGGGCCTTGAAGGATACCACACCAGTCTTGAGTAGTGTGAAATTTGCTTTAGAGAAGTTCTTCACTATGGTCTTTTTTGTTTGGGGTGGGGGCGGGATGTGGATTTCCAGTGAGATTAGTTTATGATCAGATCTCACCAATGAGGGATATACTTCTGGTGTGGAGCATTTTGTCCCCATGTTTGTGACAATGAGATCTAGTATATTTTCTCCTCTCGTGGGAACAGTGACTAGCTGTTCCATGGCATTTGAATTTATGAACTCCAGGAACCGTTGGGCTAGAAAGTTAGGGCTTGAGTAATGTTCCCAGTCTATATTCGGGTAGTTGAAGTCACCCAATATGATGGTGTTTGGAGATACATTTATACCCTCCAGTGTCTTCAGGAAGGCTGTGTGGGTTTCCTGAGTTTGAGAGGGTGGCCTGTAGCATGCTACAATTTGTAGAGCAGTTTTGCCTATGGTTAGTTGCACCTGGATGGTTTCCGAGCTTAGTGCGTTGCCACCAACCTGGAGGTGTGGGTATCCTTTATGAATATGGATACACCCCTCCTTTTGTGGTGTGGTCCGGGTTTTGGGGCGGGCATGATATGAGGTAAAACCTAATAGTGCCGGGGTGCTCTCAGGAGCCTTGAACCAGGTTTCAGTTACAGCACAATCATCGATGTTCTCCATACTGAGAAGGGCCTCGAGTGCGTGCATTTTGAGATTTAGACTTCTGGCATTGAGCAGCATTACCCTCAGTTTCTTCCCATTTTTTTTTCTAGGGTGGTAGGTTTAGAATTTGAGCCTTGCCTAAAAAAGGCATTATGGGGGTGGCAAGAGCCTTAGCCAATATCCGGAATCCCAGGGGTGACAGGTGCAAGCCGTCCCTTGTGAAGCAGCGTGGCTTGTCAAGCATGTCATCCCAGGCAGACAGACACTGGATCCCCTTTGAATGACACCAGACATTAAGCCAATTGTTAAAGCTGATCATCTTGTCTCTATATTGTGGTATCATTCTTGGTGAAGGAAGGATACTGCTCAGGGTTAGGGTCATACCTGCCTGGGCTACATAATCAGAGAGCTCCTCTATGTCTCTTTTCATGTAGTCCAGGGAGGTACGTCTCAGGTCGTTCACACCAGCATGGATAATGACTGTGTCATATTTGTACTTGCCGTGGAGTGACCCGAGTGCTTGTGTTATGTGGCGGATTCTAGCGCCCGATAGGAAGCTTACTGTGACCCTCTCATTGTTCAGCCTGGTGAGTGGGACGTCAGTGTGTCTGACTATGGAGTCACCTATGACAAGTATGTTTGGTGTTGTATTTGGCCTTAAGGGCTGTGACTGCTTTGCACACTGCTTTTGTGGTTTATGTGTTGCTTGTGGGGTGTCTTGAGGTAGCAGTTGTTTGGGTGTCTGCTTTGGATGCCAAAGTTGTATACTGAAACGTTTTATCCAGTCATCAGACAAACAACACAGCAATGAAAGCATACCTGCTTCATCAGAAATAAACCAAAAATCTGAGTACAAAACCAAGTATGGAGCTTATCTGAAACAATCCTGTACTGGTTTGAGATTGACTGAGCAACTGCCTTGTAAGAGATTTGCTTTGATTTATATTTTATTTTTACTTCTGTTTTTCAATGCTTGCAGGAAGAAAGGGGTAGCTTGTTGACAGAAAGATTTGCTTTAATTCATATTTTGTTGTTTTTACCTCTAATGTTGACTGTTGTTAGAAAGGGATAGATTTTAGACAGGCAAATTCTACCCATCTCAAGTGCCTATTCAGTTATAAATTCACACAGACTTCAGAGAAGACAATTCAGAGCTTATCTGAGACAATCTTGTGCTGGTTTCTGATTGACTGTGTAACTGCCTGGTGCGAGATTTATTTTTTTATCTCTGTTCTACACTGTGTGTAGGAAGAAAGGGCTAGCTTGTCAACAGGAAGATTTACTTTGATTTATATTTTGTTGTTTTGCCTCTAATTTTCACTGCTTGTTGTTAGAGAGGGATATATATGGACTGCAGTGGTGGTGCTGCGGTAGAGTTGTCGCCTCACAGTAAGAAGCTGTCCGGTTCATTTCTCAGCTAGAGCATCTCGTCTTCTGCATGGAGACATGCATGAATGGGCGTACCTTTGTTGAAGGCTGTGCGTCAGGCATGGCAAGCTGGTATGTAAAAATCAACTTCCAATCATTAGCAGACCGGAGTTCCGCTGTGACGACCCCTAACCGGGAAAAGCCGAAAGACACAAACAAACAAAAGTTGTTAGAGAGGGATATATTTTGGACAGGATAACCCAGTTATCCCAAGGGGCCCAGTCAGTGATAAATTAACACAGACTGTAGACAGGACAATCCAGACCATATCTGAAAGAGTCCAGTGTTAGTTACTGATTTATTGATCACTATTATAACAAGGTGTGACTGCATGCAGTGATGAGTAAGGAAAATCCAGCTTTTGTGTGACTGGCACAACTAATATGGTAAGTCAGAGCTACAACCTTATTGTACTTAATTTAATAATTAGTTGTATATTGTGTGATTTTTCTCATAGAAGTTGACTTTGAATTGTGTGGTAACTCATTTTGATCATCCTTTTATTTCAGAATTCTTTATTCATTTGTAGCTGGAAATGGATTCCTTAAATGATTATGCCGTTAATGATTTGATACAGCACAAGTATCTTGTACAGGGTACTAAGTGATCTATGTACCTTATATCAAGCATAGGATGATTTGCTTACCATTGTTAGTAATAAATCTAGACTTACTGATCATGATTGCAGTTGTGCAATCGGTACAGCTTGAAGAACTGTTACACATATTATTGACTGAACTGATGAGATAAATAATATTAGGCAAAGTGCAAATGGAACACATTTAGGAAAGCAAATGTCTATTGACAATAAGCATCCACAACCCCTATTAAATATGATGGTACCAATGACAACTTTGGCATTCAGGATACAAGTATTCAGCTATATGAGGACTCAGAACGTGTAGAAGAAAATAAAAAGGAGCAGGTTCGCAACAAATAAGGAAGAAAAAGAAACTGATTAATGTCAATAATGCAAAGAGAATACATACTAAAAAGGTCACAGCTTTGTTATGTGACACACAGATTACAGGAAATAACATTGTTAAATCAGAAAACTTTCTGTCTACAGATAAAATGCTACATTTTCCAAGGCTGAAAAAAGAGGCAAGAGGCTGGTGAAAACAAAGAAAGTCAAAACGGAACTTGGAAGGATTAAAGAACATTACTGCAAGAAAAGTGAAGAGAAAGACCGACTGACAATTCGGCTCAAAATGTGGAAGTACAAAGCCAGCTGGATGCAAACAGCACATTTTCAAATGTAATAAGCAATGAAAACAGTGGGATTAATAAGAGGAATGGTGGTGTAGAGCATTCCTTTGTAACAATTGACAGAGCAGATATTACTACATTTTAATTTGAAGATTCTTCAAATCTGGTCAGAAATTATGTTCTTGTAGTTGGGGATTAATTTATTAGAGGAAATGATACTTACATCTGCAGAGAGGATGATGAACATTGGATAGTGTTATACTTGTTGTTGTTGTTGTGTCTTTCAGCTTTTCCCGGTTAGGGGTCGCCACAGCGGAACTCCGGTCTGCTAATGATTGGTAATTGATTTTTACGTGGTGAGTTACCAGCCCTGACACACAACCTTCAACAAAGATACACCCATTCACGCATGTTTCCATGCACAAGACGCTCTAGCTGAGAATCGAACCAGACAGCGTCTTACTGTGAGGCGACAATGCTACTGCAGCACCTCAGCTGCAAAGACTCTTTAACTGTTAGTAGGGAATTGACAGTCCCCTTAGCATAGCTTGTACAGGTAATGGGATGCATTTTTCCCACATCACATATAGACTGGAGAGTCAGGTCACTATGAATGATAAGATTTTTTGGGTAAATATCTACATGAAAAAAATACCCTGTTTTAAAGCAGGAATATATGAAGAGCGTCCAAATCTAATTTTGGGCACATATGATTTTAGACAGGAATGTGTGCACTTATCAAGACCAGGGATGATAATTTTTGTAGCAGATATGTTGTAATATATGGCAAACACAAGACAGGATTTTTGCCAGTTTGAAAAATTAACATTTCACAGATGGCAACATTTGATGCATCTCTGATTATTGTTAAAGCTAGAAATATTAACAATTTATTGAAAATGTATCTGTGTTCTGACAAGATTGATGTTGTTATTGTCTGTGAAACAGTTAAAGAACAATGACTGAAATCATTTCTGTGAGGGTATAAATGTTTTTATTGTAATAGCATGCTAACAAAAAAATAGGTGGAGGTGTTACAATAGGGATTAAAGATTGTTATGAGACTAGTAATTATTACATATTCAACACCAGTACTGAAGATTGTTTAACTGTGACAATAAAGACAACCCTGGAACATATAAGAATTGATGGAGTTTGTAGACCACCAAAGTCAAGTACTGATGACCTAGTAGAATTCAAATATTTCTTCCATGAAACACAGGATGAAAGAATAATAGCTGCTAGGGACTTAAACTTACCATAAGCAGACTGGAATAAAATTGATTCAACAACACTTGTAAGGAAATCATTTACAACATATGTTCAGGGACAATAATTGCTTCATATTGTAAAAAAGCCTAGCAGGGAATGAAACATACTAGACATTTGTGCTCCTAAGGAAATAAATGACTTTATGTCAAGTTTTGCCACCAGTGATATGCAGTGATCTTGGGGTCATAAAGGTTTAGTTGTTTCTAGAAAATTCTGCCAAACTGAAATCTAACTACAGCACAAAACGTTAATAACAGAATGCAAGGAAGCTAAACAGTCGCCATATACAATTAATTAGTATGATGTGTTTTAGTGGAAAAACTGCAGAAGGAATGCGACAAATTTTCAAAGAGAACTTGTTTGAATGCAAAAAACAAAATCCAAAAAAGTTTAACATCCGGATCTAGGCACACAGCAGCTGGAGGATATATTTCCATAAAAATAAGATACTTAATTAGCATGAAAGACAAAAAATATAAGAAATGGAAAAGAGGTTGAACTATAACATTGAAAACTGAATTAAATAATCTGGATAGAAAAATTCAGGTTGGAGTAAGACGAGATCAAGAAAAAAATAAAGAAAATTTATATAAATATATTGAGCATAATAGAAAACCATTTTATTGATACATAAGATGTGGAAGAAGTAAAGACACACAACTTGATAAGCTGTGTGTGGATTCTAAAATTTATTCTCAGACACAACAGATTATAGATGTATTTACAAAATCTTATGCAAAGCAGTTTGTCTCTACAAAAGAGGTTATAAAGTGTCATAATATCATCCAGGTAACCTCAGATACTGGAAACAAATGAGATCATATTGAAAAAGATCTATGCAAACTGGACCCAACCAAAGCACAGGGAGAAGACAGAATTAGTAATGATATAAGAACACTTCAGCATGAACTTCTAGTAATATTGTATCTGTCATTCACTAGGTTATTTAAATATGGGAAGATTCCTCATGATTGCAGACATGCACTTGTTAAACATATCTTTAAGGGAAAGGGGAGTAGGACAAATCCAGAGTTATGCAGACCTATAAGTTTACTTTCACCGTTGTGGAAAATAATGGAAAATGTTATTTTGGATACATTCTTGTCAGAACTGGAAATATTGGGACTTGAAACCATATATCAGCATGCATGCATACAGTATGTTGAAAATAGATCTATAACCACCTGTAACATGATGTTCTATAAACATATCATAACAGCTGTAAATGAATATTTGTGTTGTGATGTAATTTATATAGACTTAACTTCAGCATTTAGTAGGGTCATACATAAAACACTAATCATTAAATTAGAAACACTAGGTATTGGGAACAAAGATGGCTGCCATTCTATAAGCACTGCAGTACTTCAGCTCTTCAAATACCTGAGAAAAAAATCAACCCTGTGGAGTTATACTTAGAGTAAACAAACTAATTGGCAGTTATTACTATTTGACCAGAAGTCACTTTTGGTTCTGAGAAAGAAAAATCGGAAAAAAATACTTGGTAATAGCAGGATCGGATCTGATTGTCAGGTTGACTCTGAACAGAGCACCGAACAAAGGACTGACTTATTTCACTTTTCTAACTTTTTCTTGGGAAATAAATCTTCGTGCAGAATTTCAAAATGTCAAAGGAGGACAAAAATATGGAAACTACAACTTCCAAAACCAAGCTGTCAGCTTTGCAATCACCGGAGAAAGAATCTTTATTCAAGAGACAGAAAACTATCAAACAACAAGAGACTGCAAAAACAGGGGCATCAACAAAATCTGATCAACAGGTCACAATGGAAGAAATCAAATCAGCATTGCTACCTATACAGGATGCCTTAAAAGAGCTAACATCTCAAACGCTTTCATTTAGTGACACATGTAATCGGATTCTCAAAAGAATGGAGAAAGCAGAAACTAGAATAGCTACCAATGAAGACAACATATTAATGCTCACTAAAAGAACAGAGACACATGGAAAAGACATTCAAATGATGCAAAATAAAATTCTGGACTTGGAAGCAAGATCCAGACGTAACAATATAATCATCAGAGGGATCCCAGAATTTATTCAATATAATGACCTGATCACTTCTATTACACAAATATTCGAAATACTGCTCAAGGACTCTAAGGATGTTAAGCAGATGGTCATAGAAAGGGCGCATAGAGCATACAGAGAATCTCAAGCTTCAAATATACCCAGACCTGTTTATGTTAAAATATTGAACTACCAAGATGTGAGCAAAGTATTGTTAACTATTAAAAAATCTGGTGGATCTATAATGTGGCAAAATAATAAAATTTCTATAACACAGGATTTACCAACACAAATAAGGCAATCTAGACAAATGCTGGCTCCATATTGTAAGTTTCTGATTGACAAAAATATCAGATTTCAAATGAAATATCCCAATAACTTAATTTTTACTGTGGATGGCATTAAATACTCTGTAAGCACAAGGAAAGAAGCAAGACCTACTTTTTTGAAGATTTTTAAGGCTCTCCCATCTTCAGAAATGTGAATAGTCTATTTTGGCTTTCTGCAGCATCAGGGAGAATGGGATTCTTCATTTACGATGATCCGAGGCTTTAAAATCCTTTGTCTGTTCTGTTTCTTGTAGCAGGCCTGGAGTTTCATCTTCTTATTTTCTTATCTCGTAGTTCCAGTTTCAACGCGAAGTTCCCATGAAGTTTTATGGCTGTAGCGAGCGTTTCTGATACACGAGGCAACAGGAAATACATTGGAGGAAGCAGAGGGACTGTTTTTAGAGTGGTGCAGCCAGGAGGTCCGTTCGCGAATTGGGTCCCCCGTCATGGCCTTGAAGGAAAGGATTTAAACTGCCTTTACAGTTTAAATAGCTGGGAAGAAAGAGGAAATGCTGGCGGGGCAAAATGAAACCTGTTTGGACTTATTTTGAAGGAAAAGGACTGTAAGATAGTGTGTGAAGTCAGACTGATGCAGGTAAACACTGTGGAAATGCATTGTGTATTATATAAGGAGATGGTAATGTGTAGTGGCAGAATAAGGTACTGTAGTTTTTTTTATAGTTGTTTTCTCTTTTTTTTTCCCTGTATCTTCCTTTTTCTTTTACTCCTTTTTTCTAACTGATAAACGACACAAAAATGTTTAGTTTAACAGATTTAAACAATGTGCATATAATAATAAAAGAACATAAAAGAAGTTATTTTTTATATATGTAATTTAAGGCATTTTTTCTTATTTCTTCTCCTTTTACTGTGCTCCCTTCATGCTTTTGTTTTTTGTTTCTTATTTTAACCCTTTGGTTCCTCTCCCATTTACATATGGTTACTACAAATGAAAGTGCCATTATAGCTTTATTGTTAACTGCATTGATTTTCAATATTAATATGTTAGTAGGTCAGTTGTACGGGAAGAACAAAGCAGATTAAAGTAGTTAGATCATTTTATTCAGTAGATGCAGGGTGTTGGGAAATGTTAAATAACTGTCTGCTTTCTATGTTAACTAATATTTAATACTGTATAGAATAACAAATTAGAATGTTATACGCTATTGCTGAATATAAAGCTGAAGTGAACCGAAGTACATTTGAATCTCAGGGCACAATTAGTTTATTTGTATATCCATAAATATGTACCGAGCTGTAGTTACTAATAAGTAGTGTTTAGTAGGGAATGTCAGAATTAGGCTTTGTAGATGTAGAAGTAGTTGTTGTAGGTTTTTTGCATGGGGTTTTATTGTTAAATAATAGAATTAGTAGGTTAGTTACTCAGATGGTTTCCAGTAATGTGAAAAACCTATGTTCATCCTCGTCCAGAGGAATAGTGGGTAGGCACTGGGTAGGGATGGGATGGCAGTTTTGCTTCCATACAATTGATGATATGCCAACTTATGTTATTCTAAGGTTGCTCAAAGAGATTAGACATCGATTTACATTTCTAATGAATGTTAAATGTGGATAATAGAATCTTGGAATGTCAAAGGACTCCAGAACATGAAAAAAAGAAAGCTGTTTTTTCATTTGTTTTTCAAATCATCAGCATGTTGTATTTTATTACAAGAAAAGCATATGACTAATGACCAGTGGGACTCAGTGAAGGATAAGAAATGGGTCAGGAAGATAGTGACGGCGGAAGGAACAACAAATAGTGCAGGGGTGGCAATTTTAATTAAGAATCACTTTCAGGGAGATATTATGGATGTGAAAATGGATCAGGAGGGTAGATGGTGTTTGGTCCTTCTCACATCCAAATGTTATGATAAACCTATAGTACTCATATGTGTATATGCCCCTAATGTTAATCAGCATCATTTCATAGCTTCAATCTATTCCATTTTACAGTCATATAATAATTGCTATATAGTGTTGAGAGGTGACTGGAACTCTTATCAAGATCCTAAATTAGACAAGTTGGGTGCTTCTCCAGCATTCAATAAGCAGGCAATGGTAGCATTGAAAGAATTGAAAATGGATTTCAAACTCTATGACCCTTTTAAACACATACACTCACAAGGGAAAGCAGAGAATTTTACTTTTTATTCAACCTGTCATAAAATGTGGTAGAGAATTGACTTTTTCTTAATTTCAGAGGTGCTGATCTCAGCTGACCCTAGTGTTTCTAATCAAGTCAGACAACTCTCAGACCATTCAAAGATAACTTTAACCTTAAACAGCAGTAAGATGAATACTAAGAGGCTTCGGGGGTATAATTGGTCCTTGAACCCATATTTACTAACTAAGGAGGATATATTAATGGAAGTCAAGGAGATACTTAAACAGTCACTAAATAATATTTCCCAAAATAGACACCCAATAGATATAGAATGGGCTACAACTAAAACGCAGCTAAGAGGACTATTTATCCAAAAAGCTACATATTATAAAAAATTGCAAAAGAAAACTCAGTTGGATTTAGAAACTAAAATTCAATTATTGGACCAAGATTTGATGAGGAACTATAATGAACAGACAGAAACTGAGCTATTAAGATATCAAAAAGAACTATTTTTACTTCATAATAGAAATTTGTCACTTTATGAACAAAGAAATTTAGTTAAATATGCAAATCATATTCAAACCCCCTTGAAAGCATTAGCTCGTATCATTAACCAGATGAAATCAACACGATTAATTACTGAAATACACTATAACAATACTACATATACTGACAAGGCAGATATTATGAAGACCTTTGAAAACATTTTTAACGACATTTACGGTGAGAAGCAGACACTCTTGCAAGATAAAGACAGAAAAGATTTTCTACAGAAAATCACTTTCCCTAATATTGATAAGGAATTTCATAGAGATTTAATCAAACCGATTACAGTTGAGGAGGTGTTCAAGACAATTAAGAAACTAAAGCTTCACAAAGCCCTAGGCCCAGATGGTTTGACCTCGGAATTCTACAAATCTTTTAGTGAGATTCTGAGCAATGTATTGTCACAGACTTTTAATTATATCACTCAAAATAGAATTAATGATCCTCATTTTAATGCCTCAAGGACAGTTCTGATATTAAAGGAAAAAGGTGATTCCAAAAATCCTGATAATTACAGGCCTATATCACTTTTGAATATGGACATGAAAATCATGACATCCATTCTGGCGAGTAGACTGAAAAAGGTAATAAACCCAATAATATCAGAGGAACAGGTGGGGTTTATGGATGGGAGACAGACCACGGATAATACCTTAACGCTCCATACCTTAATCTCTTATGCAAAATATAAAAACCTGAATTTGTACGCCCTAATTATTGATGCTCAGAAAGCATTTGATAGGGTTAATTTGGTTTATTTATTTGATACATTACCTTATTTTAATATACCGCAGGAGTTTATCTCAACGTTAAGGATACTATACAAAAATGCATACACAAATTTATCTATAAATCACGAATGCTCGAATAGGATAAAAATCAAAAATGGTACCTGACAGGGCTGCCCATTATCTCCCATCTTATTTAATCTTTACTTGGAGCCCTTATTTTTACACCTTAAGCAAAATGTTTTTTATAATTCTCCTGTATTGTATGGAATAAAGGTTAGGATGGCTGCCTATGCAGATGATTTAAACATATATTGTACCACACCTGTTTCCGATACTGAAAAAATATTAGCTGCAATAGAAATCTTTGAGAGAATTTCCAACTACAAGCTAAATTTTAAAAAATCTAAAATTTTCCCATTAAAGACACCCACACCCTTTTCAATGCTACCATTGATAGGACAAGTAATAACGGAAGAAAAGATAAAATATCTGGGGATTGTCTTCTCAACTGAAAATAGAGATTTTTTTATAAACAATGTAAAGTCAACTACAGATCAAATAACATTGGATCTTGAGAGATGGAGTAGATTGAAGTTACCAATGATGGCAAGAGCAGCTATCATAAGAATGAATGTTCTTCCTAGAATGTTATATATTTTTAGAGCTGCACAACTCAGAATTACCAAAACATTCTTCAAACAGCTCTATGTAAGATTGGGAAGATTTCTTTGGGAACCTAGGAAGACGAGAATATCGTATGAAAAATTGATGGCTCCAAAAAATAAGGGGGGGGGGGCTGGAATTACCAAATTTCGAAATGTACTATTTAGTGATTCAGGCCAACAGGATTTTAAAGACGTCTCACTTTGATAGTGATAGTAGAAAATGGACACCCAAATGGGTGCTCTTAACGTACAAGTATATAAATGAAGTGGGAGTCAATCCTAAAGCATTACCTTTTTTAAATAATTGGACAATGAGTAAATATAAGTTAATGGAGCACATCAAAAGCTATGTAACGGCAATTCAAACTCTTTTCGATTCCTTAAATTTACTAAAATATATGATGGTTTTTCAACCATTTCATAGGAACCCAAATTTAACAATTGGTGGTCAATTGATTGATCTAAAGAAATTCCCTTTAATCATGAAGTTAACTGTACTTGATTTATATCCTTTTCTAGGAGTACCAGTACATGATATTCTAAAAGAAATAGAACTTCCTATTTCCTATTTAACTATAGTAAGACAGCTAAAAGACTTGGTTATAAACTATTTTAATAACTTTGAAATGAAAAGGGAGGATTTAACCATTTCTCGTAATTTATGGGAAGCGCTGTTGCAGGATAGAAAATATATAACCGAAGCATATAAATTGATAAAAGAAAGAAAGTATAATAATTATATTCTTTTATCGAGTTACTGGAGAGAGAAATTCATATTGTCAGATGACAATAAGATATTGGAGGCGTTTAAGTTAACATTAAAGTCCGTATCCCTTCAGAAATTGGTATTTACGCAGCTGATGATATTTAACAATGCATACTTAACTCGTCTCACTTTGCACAAATTTGATGCGAAGAATTCACCCATATGCCCACAATGCTTAGATCAGACAGCAGATTTACTTCACATGTTCTGGAGTTGTAAGTACATTCATAAATTGTGGAATTCATTAAAATTGCAGTTACAAAAAATGGGTTACCAAAATTCAACACTCTCTTGGGAGTTTATGATTCTTCATATTCCCCCGGAGAATCTAGATAAATCAAAAACGATTGTAATTATGAATATTTGCCTATTAATGAAATTATATATAGCCACAAATTGGTTGAACTCAGCCCAGACATCGTGGGAAAATTTCAGATTGTTGGCAATAAAACACATCTTAGTGCATAAATTGTTAATTAGTGACCACAAGAAAAATATCAACAATATAAAAATATGGGTGCAAATTTTTAATATTGTTTTGGCTTAGAGGTTACTATCCACTTTTTCTCGGGAACCAGAGTATAGTCTAAATCAACCTTAGATTAGATAGAGAATGTACAGGAAAGACAGATTGTTGGCTTTGATTTGTTAATGTTGGATTTTTTTGTTATTTTCCTCTTGATTGTTAGTGCTGTACCGTTGATCAATACATGAGGTTGATATATATGTGAAATTAACCAATGGAAGCATCTTGTATATATTGTATATAATGTGTGATTTTGTAATATGGTTGTGAAAAATACTAAAAAAATGATTATTGAAAAAAAAAAAAGAAACACTAGGTATTGATGTAATGTTGATAAGATATAGCTAACTGCATGCCTTGCAAACAGGGCATGGCAAGTCTCATACAACAATTGGACAGGTGAAATTCTAGGTTACAGTTAAGGTGTCCCATGGGGCTGTGCCTTAGGCCCATAGATGTTTAAGCTGTAGCTTAAGATCAGATCTATCTTTTTCATCTGAAGTATTTTGCAATCTGCATGCTGATGACTTGAAAATGGGTAAACTGATTACATGTGTTACAGACAGGGAATATCTGAAAAGAACATCACTAAACTGACAGTTCGGTACAGGAGAATAATATGCTAATAAATACTTCAAAAACTAAGCATATGAGACTTGGGAGACATAGGCTGAAAGGAGAATATTTAACACAGTGCACAGTGACATTGTACATTCATTTTAGGACCTGGATATAAAAGTGATCCAGCTTTGCATTTTTATAATTATATCAACCAATTGGTTAATGATAGTTATAGAATTACTGGTTGTAAAAAAGATTTATAATGTCTAGGCAATCAGAAGTGATAAAATCATTTTTTTTCTTCTTTTTTTTTTACATTAGACCCAAATCTCAGTATGGAATAACAATATGTAAACCTTATAAGAAAACAAGCAAATGTAAATTGGACAGAGCACAGCAAAAATATACAAAGGGCATCCATGGATGTGAACATTTACATTATTATGATAGATTAAATTATTTGAACTTGAATAGTGTCTCATATAGTCATTTAACTGGAGATCTTATTCAGGTATATAAGGTCTTTAGAGAAAGCTACCTCTGGGAATGTTTGGGGTTATCAAAAATTGATAGAGAATCATCAGACAACCTATGTAGAAAATTATATAGGAATGAGATGTGTAGTAATTTGTTTTCTGAGAGACTAACTAATGCATGGAATAGACTACCAAATTAAATTAAAACAAGCACTAATTTAAATATTTTTAAGAACAACCTGGACACTTATTATGGGAGTAACTGTTTTGGTATTTGGCAGTCTAGAATGACATTATTGTCCTTGCCTGAAACATTTGTATGTATGTATATATGCATGTATGTAAAACACCCATATTCATTTACACATGCAAAGTCCCAATTCAACAAGTTAAAGTTGTGGTGTAATAATCTGGTCAGCATCATTTATAGTACTATTGCAAGCAAATTGCTAACAGATTGTATCTTCCCCTACCAGTTTCCAATACTTATACTGTTATTTTTCATTTAGGACTGACATTGAAAAAATCCTCAGTAAAACAACATGGTTTCTGACGTAACAATATATTGTTGAAAATGTGGTACACCAGATTACAGTTACTTCAAAGTATGTACCTATATCCTGTGTATCATTATCAATAAATGCCACCAAAATGGATTCCAAAATATCTTTCACATTGTCATTATTACTTCTTCCATGTACGTTTCTAGTGCTACAGTCAGGAACTCCCATTCATAAATGCTACTCATTCCATGAGTAGTTACATGAGTCTTCTGTATCTGACATAAGATAATAAAATAAACAATTTTCCCAGTAAACACTGTTATCTAAAATCAGCATGAATTGCTTCCAAATAATTTCTAAAATTTTTACCATTTATTTATTTATCTGATTCATTTTTGGAGTTGTCTACACCATTTGTCACCTATCTTGAGTTATTTGCTACATTCAGGGTCATTTACATGTTCTGTATTCAAAGTAGGTTTAGTTATGCTTATCTCTATGGGCTGGATTCCAGAAAATTCAAGGATTCTGGTGGATTGCACCGATATCAGCACAAAAGTTGTGGATAACTCTGCAGTATGTAAATATGCCTCAGTGAACTTAAAACATCTCAGCGCATAACAGAGTTGAGCAGCAGCAACTGTATATCAGTCACAGCCACTCCATAAGTCATGAAAACTGTCTCATAAAGCTTGATGTACATTAACAAATTTATAGAAATTATGCTATCCCTATGAAAGCTGCATGGCATTCAGAAATAATACGTATCTTCAACAATCTCTCCAGTAAGTTTAGAGACAATTAAGGGATATCACCTTAAGTTATATACTAATAAAATGTACTTGCTAGCACTTATGGATTCCAATAAAATCCATAAAAATTATACTAAAAGTTAATAAAGGCAAAGGACAACAATGGCCACATTGTCACAGCTAACAGCAGCTACTAATGGGTGTGGGACAAATGTGGAGAACACAGGTAATGCACCCACATGAGGAAATAGTGAGATAGAAAAGCAGAGGTGGGGTGTGCTTGATGAAGAGGGACAGAAGAATGTATTAGACTAAAAAAACATGAGGGACAGTCAGAGGGGTGTAGGCAATGCTTTTTAGGGGGTGGGAATAGGCCCCATTTTTTGAGACTAGAAGGAAGACAAATACAGGGAAAGAACAGGATAAGTGCAACACAGCAGGTGTACACATATCACAAATATCACAAGATATGACAGATAAAAATCAGAAATAAACAACAAGAAAAGGTGAGTTACATACAGATGGTGCACTGTACAACAGAAAGTTGACAAATAGGGTGGGATGCATATCAGCCATGGCAAAAAGCAGAAATACATATGTACCTGTGACAAAAGAGGTACTGCCAGCACAACTAGCTGGAATTTTGTAACTAATAATATGTCATTCGTGAATATCAACATAATTCATATGCTTGTGTTACAAATGTATTAGAACTGTATGTTATCTGTATATCAAACTGCTGGTACAGAAGTGTGTGTTGAAAGGGTCTGTAAAGTACTGAACTTAAAGATGTATCCACAGTGTACCCTACTGGAAAAGAACAGAAATTAATATACACTATTGTAATCATGTAAATGTATATATTTTAACAGTGGAAACTGGAACATAGAAGGTTAACTTGCAAAACTTCAGAAAAATAGTTGAAATGAAATTATGTAAAAAACAATATCGCTATATTTCCAAAGTATCCTTCAGCAAAAACAAAATGGCGTTGCAATGAGTATGAAAACTGCAAGGATACACCACGAGAAGTGAAGATAAAAAACTCTGGCTTTATTCCAACAGACACATAAAATAAAATTGAGATAAGCGCTTTCGCGTGCACTGTGCACGCTTCATCAGATCTATTTAAACTCTAATAAGATACTTCTTATATAGTATACAATGACCAATAAAAGACAAAAACCAATTAAACTAATGCTTAGTCAATTAGTCAGAAGCTCTGTCATCAGACAGGATTAGACAAAATTAAAAGTTGAACATAGTGTTTGCTATGCATCTCCAATTCACTACGTTCAGCATAAAAACTAGCTTGATGAATGTTTACTAGCTCCAACAGATGAAACAATATGAAAAGAAACAATCTGAAACTCTAATTCATGAACACCATCAGCTGTTAATATTTAAAAATTTAAAAATTTAAAAATTTTAAAAATTTCCTCTAAGAGAAAATGGAGCACTTGAGATTTCAGATCCCTGTGTAACAGTCTATTAAGTATTTCAGTGAAATGTTTCTAAGTGTTTTTAACATCGTGCCACACTTGTCTAAAACAACCTTAGCTTCTTAACATAAAACATTAAACTATTTCCAGTTACATCAAAGTGTAGAAAAATATCTATCTAAATGGTAGTGTAAAAAATTATGTTCGCAACACGCTGCAAGCACAATCTTTTTTTTGCATGTTGTTGTCATGGAGCAAAGACCTGCAAACTGTATCTTAGTTTGATTAAAATGTATAATTTCATTTCTAGATGTTTTCAAACACTATATATAAAGAAAGTAATTCTAGCGGCAAATCATCTCTAGGATAATCCATGCCACCAAACAAGTAATAAATAGTAAAAGCTATCTGTTGAATATTAGTATACAATCTTTTTACAATTTTTTAGATGTTTTTTTAAAAACACTTGCCCCACTTGTCTAAGATGAACCATAACAGCCCAGCATAAAACATTGGGCTGTTTCAAATCAATCGCACAGATTAAAACTAAGATGTGTTTGTGTATTGTCAGAGATAAGATTGGTATTCGTGACGCAATGCATGCACGATCAAAATGTTTCTAACGACTAGCCCCATTGGTCTAAAGTAAACCTAATGGCTTAACATCAAACCTTAAGCTGTTTCAATTCAACCACAAAATGTATAAAAATATATAAATCAAGATAATATGAAAAATATGAAAAATAAGGTTTGTGTTCGTAAAACAGTGCATACCCAATCATCTTGTTGCATGTTGCCTATCATAAAGCAAAACATGTAAACTGTGACTCAATAGAATCTAAATATGTCATTTTTCTTTTGAATATTTTTGAAAATGCTATATAAAAACAAATGAATCTGGCACCTAGTCCTATCTAAAATATTCCATGCCCCCATCTACCTAGACATTTAATACTCCTTATTTCCATGACTACTTGTATAAAAATATAAAATGCGATGGAATAATCTGGCAATAGCCTTCAGTTAAAATGTCAAGGAGAAGAATCAAAACAGAAATCAAAAAACAGATGCATCTGTTTACTTATAAACCAAGTCAAATAAAACATGATCTAAATTGCCCTTTTGTTTATATGTTTCGAACCATAATCTGTCATATATCAGAAAAACAATCTAACTAAAAGAATATAATATAATATAATACTGAACTACAGTGGAATGAGTGGAGCACTGTCAACTAGCTGCTGATAAAGGCAACCTATATATATATAATCTCGTTTAAGAGCTTATATGATAAATCAGTAAGAATAATGACTAACAGAAACTCATATATAGCTCAAGATGTAGTTATATCATATAGTGTTGAAAGTATCAACTTGTAATGCAGTAGATGGTACTGAACTCATTATAACTGATGAACATATCACAATATTTCATCTTTATAAAAAGATCTAAAAGCAGTCTGTAAAACATAGAGATGATGTTGTGGGTGACAGTAATATTCATTTCATAAGTCATCATACCGCATTACTACTGATGCTTCAGAAATGCTGTGAACATCCTCAATATCTCATAACAAGTTGAGAATTAAAGGCTGAAAACTGAACAGACTTACTATAGGTACTGCCTACCAAGATCAGCCTTAAAAGCACTATCTTTTTTCAAGAATAGGTTTTAAGGAAATATAATTATTGATTCCTGGTTCCCTGTGTGCCCCGGACCTAAGGATCCAATCTAGTTCTAATTTCGCTAAATGATTGATGTTGTCTCCCATTCTAATGTTCATTTTCAGTACTTGCAAAACTCTAAACTTAAATTCATGGGTTGGATTTAAGTTAATGTGTCTGGCTAGTGCATTTAGTTCGTTACTCTTGCGAATATCATAAATATGATTGTAAATGCGTTCTTTTAATTTTCTTTTACAGAGACCAAGCTACTTGGGGTACAAATAGACAACCAACTTAAATTTACCTCTCATCTACAAAAAAACATCAAAAAAACCCACCACAAACTTGGTATGCTTTATAGACAAAAAGCATACCTTACCTCTGCTACTAAAATAACACTCGCTTCATCCTTCCTTATCCCCTCCCTTCTCTATGGTGCCCCACTCCTAACTAATCTTCAATCCTCCCTCAAAAAACAACTTTCCTCTTGTTACAACAAAATTGCAAAATTTGCCACCAGCCACAAGTCTTCCTCCCACCACTGTCTCTCCCTCCAGATACTAAAATGGCTAGAACTTCCCAATCAACTCACTTACACTCAGTTAACTCTAGCCCACAAACTTATTCTCAACCCCTCCCTCTGTCCTTCCCTTTCTTCCACATTTGACATGCATCTTCCCAATAGAGTATTGAGATCATACAATCAAAACCTACTCAAAGTCCATAAACCTACACATCCCCCAAGCAAAAACCTTCTATCCTTCAACCTAGCTCGCCTCTGGAACTCCCTTCCTCCACTCATCCGCACCACCTCTAATCACTCTGCTTTCAAAAAATCTCTCTATACACACCTAGCATCTCAGTGGGAATGCTCCTGCTCCCACCCTACATAACCTACTCTTCTCCTTCTCTCATCTGCCATTGCTCTGCCTCATCTTATTCTACCCAGATTCTACAGAAGTTATTAGATAAGCCCTAGGTTCTCTTCTTCCCCCACTTCATCATGTCACTGAACCTCCTCTTCTTTTCCAGTAACTAATTTTTCCTAACTACTCTGTATTAAATGGATATTTCTGAGCTAATAAATATAATTATTATGTACTTTCTGCACATTGTATTTAGCTGTTACATTTTTTGCTTTCTTTCTTTTTTACCTATTGTTAAACTGAAATGTTTGAGTGAATATATGTTTGTAAGAATGTTAAATGTATTTTTGGAGCTTTTCTCCCCAGGACTCCATTGAAAATGGGTTCCTTGTGGCCCAATGGACTATCCTGGTAAACCAACTGCAATAAATAAATAAATAAATAAATTTTAGTTAGCCCAATATAAAAGGCTTGGCAAGATGTACAATTTGCCATGTAAATCAAATTTGCACTGTTGCAATTAGTATGCCCTCTTGGTTTAAACTCAAAAAAACCATCTGGGTGTCTATAATATTGTATAGTTGTAATAAACTTGCACATGTTGCAATTCATGCAAGGAAAAGTGCCCCATGCTGCATGGTTACTATCTCCCATCTTGTTACTAGGATCCTTCGAAAATATATCCTTCAAATTATCACATGTCCTAAAGGTAAACACGGGTTTATGACCCACTAAAGCTCTGAGACCTTCTGTCATGGTTAATATGTTCCAATGCTTGGTTATTATTTTTCTAATATCAGCATTGTCATTGGAGTACTTCATGCAGTAGGCAATCTTGTCATTGTTACTGCCCCAACTGTTATGTTCCGCTATATATTTAGAAGTCTTATATGTAGTATCTTGTCTCTTCATTGTTTTATCTTCTCGGACCGGGTTCTTAGTATTTATTCCTAAAGATGAAGGTATAATACTGTCTCTTATTTCCTTTACTAAATTCAAATTGTAACCTCTCTCTACAAAAATTTGTTCCATGTTATCAGCTTCTTCCTTTAATACCAAAGGATCTTGACAGATCTTGGTTAGTCTGGAGAATTGGCCTTTCACTATCCCTGTGAAGGTATGCCTAGGATGCATACTACTCTGTTCTAACATACTATTTTTCCAACATCTCTTTCTGAAGAGTTTGGAAGTTAGAGCACCTTCCTTGTTAAAATATAAATTCACATCCAGGAAATTGGCGCTTACTCTGGAGTATTCTAAGGTGAACCTGAGGAATTCTGTGGTCGATTCTAAGTAAAGGACAAATTCCTGCAATTCCTCTATTGTCCCAACCCAAAATAACACCACATCGTCAACAAATCTTCTGTAAAAACGTATTTTTCTCATCCAAGCATCGTTAAATAGATATGTTTTTTCCCAAAAATATAAAACCAAGTTGGCGTAAGAATTTGCGCATGGGGTGCCCATGGCGACACCCCATGTCTGCAAATAATACTTATTGTTAAATATGAATACATTGTTGTACAGCACAATATCTAGCAATTGGCTAATCAAAATTTGTCTGTCTACAGAAAAATCACTCTCATTAACCATCAGTTCTCGAATGGCTTGCAACCCATATTCATTGGGTATGCAAGTGAACAGGTTACAAACATCCAATGTAACCAATATTGGCTTGTCTGAATCTGTTTTATCTTGTTGGATCAACTCTATATCTTTCAAGAGATGTTGTGTGTCTTTCAAAATAGTGTCAACTCTGTCAACAATAGGTCTTAACATTTTTTCTAAAAATGTTGACAGGTTATAAGTGGCCCAATATCTCCCAGAGACTATAGGTCGCATTGGTATAGGGCTTATACCCTTGTGTATTTTAGGTAAGCCCTTTAACATAGGTATAAGAGGTTCTTCTATGTGTAAAAAATCATGCATTTCACTGCTGATTTGACGACACATGAGTAGATCATACAAATTGTCACTTATGTTGTTGATTATACTCACAACCTGCTCTATATCCAATTCTCTATAAGTACTAGTAGAGCTAAGAGAGGTTTCAATAATGCTGATATACTCAGCTCTATTTAACAGTACAACACCACCTCCTTTGTCAGCCGAGGTAATTATAATGTCTTTGTTATTCCGTAATTCTTTAAGTGAATTAAATTCATTTTTATCTAAATTACAAAATTTGTTGCTGACATGCTTAGATGAGTAAAATTTATACAGATCACTCTCACAGGATTTAACAAAACATTCTACCATAGGTGGTAGCTGAGGAGAGAAAGTACTTTTTTGTTTAAACTCATACGCCATGACATTGTTATCACTAACATGCAAGGATTTTTTGTTTTCAAAAAACAGTTTTATAGCAATCCTCCTGGCAAACAATCTTAAGTCAGTGAAGGTTTCTGCTAGTATACTCGGTTGTGAGGGAATGAAATTTAACCCTCTATTCAGCAATGACAAGTCAGAGTCAGATAAAATATGACCAGAATGATTAAACACCAAATCAGTCAGTTCAACGCTTTTTTCTGTTGCCCGTACCTGTCCTGTGAGTACTTTCGTTTCCTGGGGCCTCGGCTTGTTGATCTCTCTCTGGGAAAACGATCGGTCCTGATCGGAAAAGGGCCATCAATAGACCTATTGACAAGGGTGTTGATTCGTCTAACCGTGCCTGTCCCTTCCGGATCATCAGCATGAATCAACGCTAGCTGATTCGGAGGCAGTGTATTAAGATCCAGAATCTCAGTAGTAGGTTGCCCTCTCAGGTCACTCAGTTCAGTAGTGTTAGACGCGGCTCCAGTCAAAGGCGCCAAATTCAAAACGCTTGTTCTTCCGGTTTCCAGTTCTTCAGCTTGTAAATGAGTGTTGTGATTAATACGTATATTACTGTTCTCATTGTTTCTGGGCCAAACAAAAATGTTGCCCATTCTAAAATCTTGAACATCTCTAGTTAATTTGCCTTGTTTTACATTTTTCAATTTATCACTGTAGATGTTAATCTGAGCAGAGATATTATTAAGTTTCCTGATACAAGCCTCTGACTTAAAGCTTTCTATTATGCTTTTATATAATATATCAGTTCTTTTCTGTAGATCATTTTCAATTGGTTCAAAGTGCTCCAGTAATAGGTTGATATATTTAAAGCCAAGTTCCAAGTTCATATCCTGCCATTTTTTCAACAAACCGGGATATAGTTGACCATACGTGGGCATGCACAAGACGCGCATGCCCCTCGGTATAACTTTAAAATGAATGCAGGCTTGTAAGTGTTTCTTTTGCCAAGAAAATCTCTGCAGTTTATACAAATTATTCTCTAACTCTTTTGTTAGATCATAAAACTCATTAATATTATCATCAGACCCATTTATTGTAGGTCTTGTGCTCACCGTTTCCGAAAAGTTCAGTGCCAATAACGGATTGTTTTTCTGCGGTAAAAAAGCATCGATATTAAGCATGTTCAGTTCCTTTACTGGATTGTAGTCTAGTTCCAAGTCTACCTTCTCCATAGCGTGAAAATAGCGATACAAATAGCAGGAAACAAAATGTAAAAAACAATATCGCTATATTTCCAAAGTATCCTTCAGCAAAAACGAAATGGCGTTGCAATGAGTATGAAAACTGCAAGGATACACCACGAGAAGTGAAGATAAAAAACTCTGGCTTTATTCCAACAGACACATAAAATAAAATTGAGATAAGCGCTTTCGCGTGCGTTCCTCTCTTAGAGGAAATTTTTAAATTTTTAAATATTAACAGCTGATGGTGTTCATGAATTAGAGTTTCGGATTGTTTCTTTTCATATTGTTTCATCTGTTGGAGCTAGTAAACATTCATCAAGCTAGTTTTTATGCTGAACGTAGTGAATTGGAGATGCATAGCAAACACTATGTTCAACTTTTAATTTTGTCTAATCCTGTCTGATGACAGAGCTTCTGACTAATTGACTAAGCATTAGTTTAATTGTTTTTTGTCTTTTATTGGTCATTGTATATTATATAAGAAGTATCTTATTAGAGTTTAAATAGATCTGATGAAGCGTGCACAGCGCATGCGAAAGCGTTTATCTCAATTTTATTTTATGTGTCTGTTGGAATAAAGCCAGAGTTTTTTATCTTCACTTCTCGTGGTGTATCCTTGCAGTTTTCATACTCATTGAAATGAAATTATGTTATAATTGCATCATAAAAGATGGTTTCAATGCAGTAAGGAGACAAGATGTCTACAACTAGTGAGCCTTCTGCAATGTCTTGTAAGTGTTTTATTGTTTTATGTCTTCCAGCAGCTACAATGATCTGAGGGCTATGTATTTTGCACAGGTAGATGCTAAAGGCTAGCAGTTTCTAGCAATGGGGGATTAGCTTGGGAACTAAAGTCAGATGACAAGAAGTGATGTCATCCTGCAAGATGACCCAGCAGTAATATTTGAGATATTAAATTAAGAACTCTCTGAGAGAGGGAGAGCATTCTGTATGTTGTCGTTAACCTGACAAAATCATTTCGCCACACATCTGCCTTGCTATGAATAAGTGTTCTAGGGTACAGTATAATTCTTTTAGATATAGTCAGGAATATAGTGAAGTATAGCTTAGATATTTTCTATATTTATTTGAGACTGTCATGCAATGTTGTTTTAAGCATTTCCTGTGATTTTGAACACTGATGTAACTGTGACTATTTACAGCACATTTTCTTGTTCTTTTATTACTTGCTAAATATATTTAAACCTATCATTGTGACTGATATTTCTGAGACATATTTAAGTTCTGAGAGTACTTGCATATTTATTTGGTGACACTGTGTGGCACTACTAATAGCCTTGCTCTTGGTCAAACTAAACTACTATTTGTATTGATAATAACATTACACAGTAAGATTGGACACCCTTTATTAAGGGCCTTAAAGTAGCTGATAAGGAGAGACTGGTGGCAGTGATACCTATCTTATAGTCTGTGCAGAAGGGGGCATAGCTAGTAAACCTGTGCCAGCCTTTCCCAGGTGTGTGTGTGTGTGTGTGTGTGTGTGTGTGTGTGTGTGTGTGTGTGTATATGTGTATGTGTATAAATCAAACCTCAGAGAGTGTGTGTGTGTGTGTGTGTGTGTGTGTGTGTGTGTGTGTGTGTGTGTTTATGTCAGTTACTGGGGCAGGGGCACAAAGCACTGGTTGGACAGAGATGGTGCTGAAGGCCTTAGCTTGGTCACTCAACTGAGATCTCAACTCTATAGCTGTGCCAATGGGGAGTCTTGTTGGGGATCTGGAGAAGGAAAGAAACCAGCCCCAGACTGACTGTGGTCTCTGTGTGCTCTTAAGTGAAATTGCACCTGATGCAGAGAGCTGCATCTGGAAATACTGTGGATGTAACTTGTCATTCTCCCAGTGTGTACATCCCCACTGTTGCCAGTGGTGAGGATTGAGCCTCCTTGATTACTAGGCCAGTGGTGGGGCATCACATATTAATCGGTGGCAGTGGTGGGATATCCACATATTAGGATTCAGTGGTGTGGATATTGAATTCCTGTAGCCTGTAAACAGTGGTCACTGAAGAAAGTGTTTGCACTCTCAGTCAGCCACACAGTGAACATTCAGAGTTTCATATCCCAATAGTTTTATTTATTTTTTGTTAGCTTAGTTAATCAGGGAGAGCAGGCAATGATATCAACAGAGGAGTATGACAAGCTGACAAGGAGCCAGTTGGCTGAGATGTGCCAGGCTAAATGACTGGTGTATGCCAACCTAACTAAAGCAGAAATAATTGCAGCCTTGGGCACAGCTACATCACAGTCCATCACCAGGAGGACAACCAGGCTGGCCTTGGAGATGTACAACTCACAGAAAATGGACAGTTCAACCTTTCTACAAAAGACTTAAAAATCCATCTGGAGTTAAAGAGACTTGAACTGGAGGCCAAACGGTTATCACTAGAAATCAGCAGAGAGACTCTGGCATTTGGAAACTTAAGAAAAGGAGAAACAGATGACTCTAGAATCAGTGGAGAGATTGAGATGTCTGGAAGCTGAAGAGAATGAGAGGCAGAGGCAACATGAGAAGGAGATGCTGACTCTTTGCCCAGGTCATGGAGGTAATGGGGAAAGCCACAAAGGTCAGTAAATTTCTTCCACAATTTACAGAGGGTGATTATTTTGATAGTTCCATTCATATGTTTGAAAGGGTATGTAAACAGTACAATGTTGACCAATGGTTCTGGGTATGGTTCCTGACCCCCTTACTCCATGGTAAAGCTGTAACTGCTATTTCTGAATTGTCTAATATTGATTGCTTAAATTATAATACTGTTAAACATTGCTTGAGTGTTTTATGTTAACACCTGAAGCTTATAGAGAAATGTTTTGTGAGCATAGACACGAGGTAGATGGAAGTGTGCATGAATATATTGCTGAGTTAAGCACTTATTTTCATAGGTGGGTGAGTGGGTGTTAGGTCACCATGCTTGAAGGGCTGGTAGAGATTTTGGTAAGGGAACAAGCCCTTTGCACTTTGCCTGAGGACATAAGAATCTGGTTAGCAGATAGGCGATGCAATACTACAGGTGAGTTGGGGAAGAAGGGAGACCTTTAACTAGCAAGCAGGGCATCACTGCATAGGAAGGGGATACCCAGTGCTGCTCATGGGTCTAAGAGAACCCATTGCAAGCAACCTAAACCACCCCAACAGAGTTCACCACTAGCAGGGGAAGCCACTAGTCCATGTCACATCCAGGACCAAGGGTTAAATGTTTTAAATTCAACCAGTTGGGCTATGTAGCATATAGATGTCCATGGAGGGAAGGTGGGGAACAAAAGGTGGGAGAACCAGTAAGTGGGAATGACAGAATATGAGCAGTAAGTTGTCGGGAGACAGCAAGGGTACCAAGCTACCACAAGAGGTTATATCCTATCTTAGTAGATAGGAAACAGATCACTGTTAGGAGAGACTCAGCCTTTGACCTTACCATTCTGAAGCCTACAATGGTCAAAGAAGAGCACTACTTACCTGGTCAGTCTACTCCAGTCAGAGCTTTAGGAGGGACCCCATTCCAAATACCTTTGGCTAGGGTTCACCTTGACTGGAAGGGTGAAAAAGGAAGCCAGCAAGTAGGTGTGTTTGAGGATATCCCTGCAGATGTCCTAATAGGGAATGATTTTGATAATGCAGTACCTTGTGTCCATGCAGTGGCACACAGTCAGGCTTGGAGACAAACATGTGGGTCTGGTAACTTGTGGGGGAACAGAGAGACAGACTGCACACACAGCCAGGACTGGTGAGGTGGTCACTTCAGGGAGGGTCCTACCCTGTAGCAGTGAGACTGAAGGTGAGCCACAACTGCTGGTGGGTACTGATGTTCCCTTGGAAAGAGTGACTGCAAGGGCAGAAGTGAGTGGCAGTACCCAGTCTGACAGTGTGGCACTGCTGTCAGAGAATACCAGACTTCCTGTGGAAGAGGAGCTGGAAAGGGTTACAAAGACAGGATTGAGAGATGCTCAGCTGTCAGACCCTACATTGCAAGGCCTGACATAGGTAGCTAGTGAGGCACCTGATTTTCAAGGGGAAGGGGGAATCTTTATACTGGGACAAAGGGTTACTGTATATAGAGAGTGGACCCCTGAGGGAGGTCTAGAGGGTGAGAGGATACAGGAGTTGGTAGTGCCCAGAGTCTACCATCTGACACTTCTAGACATAACCCATGATAAACTTTTTGCTGTTCATATGGGCATAAATCATACTAACAGATGCATTATGCATAACTTTTATTGGCCTGGGGGTTCCAGAGATGTAACAAGGTACAGCAGGACCTGTGAGTAGTACCAAAAAGTAGGCAACACAGGAAATAAGGTGAAAGCTCCTTTGATGCCATTGCCTGTGATTGAGGAGCCATTTCACAGGGTAGCTATGGATATTGTGGGGCCTCTGCATACCCCAAGTTCCACAGGGAAGAAGTATATCCTAGTAGTAGTAGATTATGCTACCAGATACCCTGAGATAGTGGCATTGTCCTCCAATGAGGCAGAAAAGGTGGCAAATGTTGTGTTAGTGATTTTCAGCAGGGTAGATTTCTCAAAATAAATACTGACTGACAGAGGTGCCCATTTCATGTCAGACCTGCTGGCTTTTCTGTGGAATTACTGTAGAGTGAAGCACCTAAAGACCAATCCTTACCATCCCGAGACTATTGGTTTTCTTGAGAGGTTAAAATCTACCCTCAAGACCATGCTATGGGCATTTGCAGACCAGTTTAAGAGAGAGTGTGACAAATATTTGCCCCATCTGTTGTTTGCTCACTGAGAGGTGCCCCAGAAATCCACAAGTTTTTCACCCTTTGAATTACTGTATGGCCATAAGGGTGAGAGGACCTCTATATTTGATTCAAGATGAGTGGGAGGGTGAGTGGGAATCCCACAAGGAGCCTGTTGTGGCATATGTCCTAAACTCAGGACAAGGCTCATGGAAAACTCATGGACTTGGCCCAGGAGAAGTTGGCAGAAGTCCAACAGCAGAAAAAGGTCTGGTATGACAGGAATGCTTGAGCTAGAGAGCATGTTGTAGGGCAGCAGGTAATGGTTCTCATACTTATCTGAAACAACAAGCTGCAGGCAGCTTGGGAGGGACCCTTCAAAGTGGTAAGGAAGGTCAGTGATGTTAACTACATGGTAGAACTGCTAGGCAGGAGACAGGGGCACAAACTGTACCATGTCAACATGATGAAACTTTAGCATGACTGGGAGGCCCTTGTGCTAAATATTGGTAGTAGGAGGCAGGAAGAGTCCAAGGAGAATCTATGGCTACAGGGAGCTAGCCAGGAAAATCTGAAATTACTATGGTGGAGCCCAGGGTTGCAGGCATACAATGACAGTGCAATGCTAATGCATATGTGCTCTCAAGACAGGGAATGAGGTAATGCATTCCCAGATAGTCATCCCTCTTAGGCAACATTTCTCAAGGATCACTTGAAAAACTAGCTTGAGTCTTCAAGGGGGTGAGAAGTGTGACAAAATGAGGCACTGCCAGCGCAGCTAGCTGGAATTTTGTAAATAATCATATGTCATGAATGAATATCAGCATAATTCATATGCTTGTGTTAGCTTAAAGATGTATCTACAATGTACCCTACTGGAAAAGAACAGAAATGTATATACATTGTAACTGTGTAAATGTATATATTTTAACAGTAGAAACTAGAATATAGAAGGTTAATTGGCAAGACTTCAGAAAAATTGTTGAAATTAAATTATTTTATAACTGTGCCATAAAAGATTGTTTCAGTGCAGCAAGGAGACAAGATGTCTACAACTAGGGAGCCTTCTGCATTATCTTGTAAGTGTCTTATTGTTTTATGTCTTCCAGCAGCTGTAAAGATCTGAGGGCTATGTATTTTTCACAGGTAGATGCTATATGCTGTCAGTTTCTAGCAATCGGGGTTTAGCTTGGGAACTAAAGTCAGATAACAAGAAGTGATGTTATCCTGCAAGCTAACTCAGCAGTAGTCTTTCAGATATTAATTTAAGAACTCTCTGAGAGAGGGAGGGCATTCTGTATTTTGTCTTTTAAACTGACTAGATCCATTCACCACACATCTGACTTGCTATGAGTAAGTGTACTAGGGTACAGTATAATTCTTTTAGATATAGTCAGGAATATAGTGAAGTATAACTTAGATGTTTTCTGTATTTATTTGAGACTGTTCTGCAATGTTGTTTTAAGTATTTCCTGCGATTTTGAACTCTGATGTAACTGTGACTATTTACTGAGTATTTTCTTGTTCTTTTATTATTTATTATTAAATATATTTAAACCTATCATTATGACTGATATTTGTGAGACATATTTAAGTTCTGAGAGTACTTTCATATTTATTTGGTGACACTGTGAGCCACTACTAATAAGTCTATATTAGAACATCGAAGTGTTAAAACATCAATTGTTCTAATATCGACCCCTATTCAGTGAACGCTTGAAATAGCAAAGCTGCAGAACACCGAATATTTTCCTAGGGAAAGTATTTGGTGGGCTGTTTCTGCAGCTTCGCTATTTCCTTGATTGTAGTGCGAAGGTGATGGACCGGGTTAAGGTAAGTGTGCGAACGGACCGAGGTAAGGTGAGTGTGCATTAGTTAGGGACCTTAGGGTTATGGAGCGGGTAAGGTGAGTGTGCCTGATTGTGGTCTTTGTGTGCACTTAAGGGAAATTACACTTGATGCAGAGAGCTCCATCTGGAAATACTGTATGTGTAACTTGTCATCCTGTCAGTATGTATGCCCCCCACTGTTGCCAGTGGTGGGGATTAAAGCTCCTTGATTACTGAGCCAGTGGTGGGGCATCACAGTACTTATGCACCATTATGGTATGGCATATTGCAAGCTGTGTGGCAATCATACCTGGATGTGAATTACCAAAGGCATCTGTGTGTTGTACGGAAATAAATAGGGATCACATTACACATTGGATATTGGAACCAATACACAAGTAGTCTGTCAACAGTGTAAATGTAAGTCAAGCAATAGCACAGATGAGGAAATGCAGTGCATTAAATGGTGGAGAATAACAGCAGAAAACTGAACAGAACCTCCAGCCATGCATGTGACAGGTTAACAACTAAGCAGCAAACTGGCTGCTAATTACACAAGTAGTTAAACACAACACAAACAGGCATGTAATGGAATGCATGTGTTGCACATATATGCCATGTCAAAAGCAATACACAGGTGTAGACGTATATGTATGATCTTCATTGGCATAACAATAAAATATCAGAAAGCAATGTCAATACATAGGTTCATAGGGGTTTACTAGGCTAATGACCACAAGAGCCTTTTAAGCCTAGCCATGCATCCCAAATCTCTGACAAGTTCTGATACCCTTGATAAGTATAAGCATGAACCTGGGAGATGAACCTTTTACAGGTTACCTGTGTCTATTAGAGACATAGGTGCCAAACCAATGATGAATTTCCAGTCTCCCATCCAATTGTGCAAGTTGCATTTGAATTGGGTTAGGGAGGAGCTCTGCTTCACATGGATGGGGAGCCTGTTCCATAGACGCGGTACGCTTTGGGATATCTCTCTAGCAGGTCCTATTGATATCACAGGCAAGGTTTAAGTCTTTAGAATGGGTACTTCTGGTGCTGTTTTTTTTTTTGTGGATATGCAGGAGGTCCATCAGAGTGGGGTCTGACAAAGCCCTGTATGCCAAGTATAGAGCTCCACTCAAAAGCCTGTAAGAGACAGAATACAGGGATAGGGCATTGATGGTCCACTTAGGACATATTATTTACACCCTGTATTCTTTTAGTGAGGAACCTCTGTGGAAGTTTCAATTGTTGGATATGCCTGGTTAGGTACATACCAAAGGGATAATTTTAATCAATGATAGGTCTGTTGAATGCCGAATACAGTGGAACAATGACTTCCTTGGACTTAGATGCCATACATTTGTTTGTAAGTTACCACTGTAAACACCTGATGATCAAAGGCTAGATTACTATCTATGTGTGTCCCTAAGTCTCTGACTACTGGGTCAACTCTAAGAGGTATCTTGTCAATATGATAATTACCAGGGATGGATGACTTCCTGAAGGATATTATTATACATTTCTTGGCATTTAGTTTTAGTCCATGATTCTGACACTAGTTGCTTGTCTATGTCAGCCCCTCCTGGAGATCATTTGTGTCAGTGTGATATTCAATGGCAGCTCCTAATTTGCAATCATCTTCCAATTTAGTCAGCCAGAGACCACTGACATTGGCCTTGACTTCTGAGAAGTAAATGCCAAAAAGGAACGGTGCAAGGACTGATCCCTGAGGGACTCCACTTGTGCCTGCCCTCTTTGTAGAGGTGGACTCCCCAATTCTAACTTCCTGGGTCTTGTCTGTGAGCCAGTTGGCTATTCACCAGGTGACACCAGGTGACATATGGGTTTGTACCTAACCTCTTGAGTTTGTCAACAATGCCCAAGTGGGGTATTGTGTCAAATGCCTTGGCCAGGTCAAGGTTGGCAGTGTGAACAATTTTGCCCTCATCCATTGCTTTGGTGACCTTCTTAATGAAGTCCACCAGGCTGAGTAGGCATGATCTGCCCTTGCTGAAACCAAACTGGGTTGGATCCAGTGTCTGGGTGTTTACTATAGTTCTATTGATCATCTCCATGATAATTCTTACCTGGCTTTACATATAAGAATAGTGAGACTTATGGGCCTGTAGATGGCCCACCTTTGTGCAGAGGGATGACTGTTGCCTTTCTCCATTCATGAGGCAATTAAATAGTATTTCCAGAGGCCCTGATAGGTCATGTTTCAAGCTATTTAGAAAGCATCCTGGGATATTGTCTGGACTCATTGATACAGTATTCTTGGTCTTAGAAAGAGCATTAAGGACCTGTTCCCTAGTCATAGTAGGGGGAGTTATACTTGATATTTCCTGAGGGAAGGTTGAGGGGGAGAGAGGAGTAAAGTTGCAGCTCAGTTTATCAGCCAGGAGGTTTGCTATATCTTCTGGCTCAGTATAGGTGGCTCCATTTACAATGAGCTCTGCACACATTTGTGTACTGCCTTTGAGGTTGCGGAGATAGCTAAAGAATGCTCTGTGGTTGTCTTTGGCCTGCGAGGCCAAACTTACCTCATATTTTGCTTTGGTAGACTTTATTTGTCCTTTGAGTTGTTTGTTTAGTTTGATGAGAGTGCTTTTATCCTGCTGGATGCTGCACCTCCTAATTTTTGCCATGATTTTCTTCCTCTTGTTATACAGCCGATTGATTTTGTTATTCCACCTGGGTGGCTTGTTTTTTGAGCTAGTTCTGTACTTATTCCTGGTGGATACAGCTGCCTCTATGCAGCTATTAACATGCTTATACAGGGTTTTTGTGAACAGTTCTGCATAGGCAGAAGTGTTCTCAGAGTATATGGGGGCTTGAAAGTTTGCCAGGTTCTCACTTAATAGCAGGAGGTTAGCCTTAGAATAGTTCCTGAATATTCCAGGTTTAGCTGGGGGTCCAGGTTTTATTTTTACTTCAAGGAGACCATTTTGTGGTCTGACCTTACCAGGGAAGGCATTACGGCAGGGGTTGTGAAGTAGTCTCCCATATTAGTAAGGACCAGATCCAGTATGGTTGCACCCCTGGTTGGTGTACTGTCTATCTGGTCCAGGTAGCTTGTGTTTACAAAATCCAGGAATCTCTGTGCATGTACATTTGATGTCATATGGGATTCCCAGTTAATTGTGGGGTAATTAAAGTCACCCATGAGTATGGTATTTGGTTGGATGGCTAGTGTTTCTAATAAGTTTAAATATACGGTATGTGTTTCCTGGGTCATGGAGAGGGACCTATAGCTTGCAAGGAAGTGGTATTGGATTTTACCTATGGTGATTTGAACATGGAGCAGCTTAAGTGCATTGTCCTGTTTGACCAGCCTTGAAGTATATTTATTTTTGATGTAAATAGAGACACCTCCACAGGGCAGCCGCAGTGGTGCAGTGGTTAGCGTCGCTGCCTCACAGCAAGAGGTTCTCTGGTTTGATCCTTGGCTGGGGTGCCCGCTGTGCGGAGTCTGCATGTCCTCCCTGTGGTCATGTGGGTTTCCTCCAGGTGCTGCGGTTTCCTCCTACATCCCAAAGACATGATGTATGTGGATTGGACACCCTAAATTAGCTCTAGGCGTGAATGTGTGCATGTGTGTGCCTTCTGTGGAGGTTGGGCACCAGGCTGGCAACTCCATCACTGTAAAACTCCACTGCCAATCATGAGCAGACAGGTGATCCACTCTGGCAACCCCTAACTGGGAAAAGAAGAAGAAGAGACACCTCCACCATTTAGTCCCTGCCTGTGAAGCAGCTGGCCTAAATATGTGGAAGGCATTATAACCTTGCACTGTTCATGTGCTCTCTGCGGCTTTAAACCATGTCTCAGTGACCACACAGACATAAGCATTCTCTAGGGTAAAGAGAACTTCTAGGGAGTGGTGTTTTTTTTTAGACCCCTAGCATTGAGGAATAATACATTTAGATTTTCTTGGTTTTAATTTGCTATGTCGGAAGTACTTTCAGTTTGGCATTGCCTATAAAAGGCACTATGGGGGAAGACAATGTTTTAGCTAATATTTGAAAGCCTAGAGGGGAGAGGTGCAGACAGTCCCTGGTAAAGCAATGTGGTCTGTTGACCATCTCCTTCCATGCTGACAAATATTGCACCCCCTTGGAATGACATCAGAAACTAAGCCAATCATTAAAGTCAATCATCTTTTGTTCATATTATGGCATCATTGGAGAAGGTAAAATGCTGCTCAATGATATACACATAACAGCGTGAGACACATTTTCTGAGAGCGCCATGATGTCTTTCTTCATATAGTCTAGGGAGGTACATCCCAGGTCATTTACTCCCACATGGACTATGACTGAGTCATATTGGTAATTGTGGTCCAATGATCTGAGTGCATGTGTAATGTGGTGAATTGTAGCCTCTGATAGGCAACTGACTGTAACTTTCTCTTTACTCAGCCTGGTGAGAGGGACATCAGTGTGTCTCATGATGGAGTCTCCACTGACTGTAATGTTGGACTGTGCTGTGACTTGCCTTATGGGCTTAGAGGTAAAGGCTCCATGAGAAGTAGCTCTATGTGTTGATGTGGGTGTTGTTTTGAAAGAACGCATTTGGGTCTGCTGAGGGTATTTGTTATGTGTACTTCATCTAGGAGGTCTTTGTGGTTTAGGAAGGTTACATTTAAGTGCTTCAGCATATATGGGTCTATATGTCTACTTTGAATTGTGTGCGATGGGTGCAGCGTGTGTACTACTGACAACCTTATTGATGTTAGGAGTACTTTTATGTGAGAGCTTTGCTCCAGTGACATTGTGTAAATACATCTCTCATATACTATCAGTTTGTTTGAGAATTAACTGGTTGTCAGTAAACATGAGGAAATTTCTACATTGCCTCAGGATACCCATATCCACCAAGCTGATAATGGTGACAGTAGTAAAGTTCATATCCATGGCAACAGACCCTTTTTTATTGATTAAACAGTTGGAGTGAGAATATCAATCACTATCAGGAGTATCCGGTTTACAACTATGTAGACAGTGACTGTCACTGCAAACTAGTTGTCTTGTGTGCAACTAGGTACTGGAGAAATTTCATTTGTGCTTTTACAGGAAAAATGTCACTCAAGGTGTCTGAGTCTGTACAGAGCACTGCCAATCATTTGAGGGCAAACTAATATGTAGACCCTGAAAATTTAAGGTTGAAGTATTTAGGAAGATATTCTGAAGTTAGAAACAAATCAAGCAGCACTTACTGAAAACAAAGAATTAGCTTGTCAAGAGTGATGAAAAGAAGGAAGACGCATGAATGGCTACTGCCTGGCTACTACTAATGCTAGTCTCAGCACAGCTTCATTCTGTTTGGATACAATGCTCCTTTGCTTCTTCTCTCACCAGAAGCAAAATGTTAGCAACAATCCCAAGAAGAGAAGCAGGCCACAGCCTGTTTGATGATCCAAAGTCTTGTCCCAGATGCTGCAAGGGTCTATAGGCTTGTAGCCTTTTTCTGGTAGCTGCCTCGAATAGCAATTAGACCAATCAGGTACGGTAAGTGCAGACACTCACTCTCCAGCCAGAAACAGTCACAAATCAATGCCCTCTACTCCTTCTCTGACTAGGATCAGAATATAAGCACTGATTCCAAGCTGTCACCTATAAAGCACTTATTAAGCTTTCTGGTGATCAGCAGTCTCCAAGAAGTAATGTAACTGCACTCCTTCTCTCACCAGGAGAAAACAGAAGCACTAATCCCAAGATGACCACTGATAGGCAGAATGTGTGTTCTCCAGTAACTGGTGGTCTTGCAATAGATGCTTAAAGGTAAGATGAAAAAATGGTTTATCATAAACACTGCTGTGTGCACTAAGCAGTTAGATATGAAAGTGGGTAACATATGTTTTAGCTGTCTAAAAAGTTAGGTTTTAGTGGAGAGCCACTATTTTTAAAAGAGCAACATAGATTAAAAGGGGGTGGGCACTTTTGTTTTCTGGTACTATAGAATACAGTAGGATGGCCAATAAATTTAAATAGTTGAAGGGGGGTGATTTCACAAAATGATAATCTTGTGCTTACTCACACCAGCCAGTAAAAGGAGAGAGGGAGCACCATATATGGTCAAATTAACATAAGGGGCAGGCAACAAGAAAGGCAGTGGTGTTTAAGAACACAACAGTGACAGGTCTGGAAGGTGGGAAAAATTCTGTCTGACTCGCAAGAGACAGAGCTGTGGTCTCTTTTCAAATTTTAATATGTTGTTAAAAGCAGAATACAAGTAAAACAGTGTAAAGAAAACAAATCACAGTATACAAAATAGAAAAAGGCAATAAAGTAACACAAAATGCAAGTAGATGAACACATACCAATGGCATGTAATAATCTACATTCTAAATTCAGAAATCTACAGCTAAGCCTATATAACAACTATCAGGTTGTGCACATGAAGTCCAAAAAAGTGCACTCGTTAATATGTAACACACTAGCATAACAAGAACAAGCATGTACTGCAAGCAATAGCATCTTGTGTGCATATGTCCTTCTTTTGTCTAATGCTTGTACAGTAGGCACACATTGCCCTTTTAACAGAACAACTACATGAAAATGGGCAAGAATTCCAGGAAGGGTGAACATATACTATGCATATGTGCAAGACATATGACATCGTTGCCAAGGTGGAAGAGAGGAGGACAACATTGGCCCACATCAAGGAAGACATAGCAACAAAGCCACAGAGAAAAATGATAAAACACCACTAAGAAGACATATTGAAATGCATGTGTATACAAAGCAGGGTGGTGTTGAAGTCAACCCAGACTATATTGAATCCAATGGCTGATGTATATCACATGGGCAGACTGCATTGCTGATGTTGACAAAAATGTCCATGTATAAATTACACACACAGTATTGTGTAATCATATAACAGCAACAGGCATAGGTAAACAAGTTATACATCAAAATCACTTGCACATATATTCTGTCATGTCAATGTAAAACAACATGTGGAATAAACACCTGCAGTTACATATCAATGACCATGGGTATGAGTCAGCAGAGTATAGTTCTGTGAGGAACATTACAGCACATTGACATGAAGTCAATGACTGCTCACAGTCCCAAGGTATGATAGGGTTTCTGTATAGAGTGGAATATGTGCAGAGACATGTATATAAATCAGTACATATGTACACTATGTGCCGAAATGTGGGAATTTATGTGAATAAGGAATGGGTGCAGAAATTTAACATAAGGCAAAGAAGGTATACTGTAATGTTAATGAATAAATCATCATTATGTGAATGGTACATTAGCAGACAATCCTTTCAGGAAAGTAGGGCTGCCCTTATGTAGGAGACACATTTGTATGATTCAATATGGCATCATTATTACCAATACATACCACATACACAAACACACACACACACACACACACACACACACACACACACACACACACACACACACACACACACAATGCCAGTGTGAGAGCACAAGTATCATCCAAAACATGGAGAAGGACATGTCCTGTTGAACAGACATGACAGAGTAACCCACAAATCATATCCATATCATTATACAATTTGTGGAGTATGGGCAATATGTTGTTTGTGAGTTGCTGTCAATCCCACACATGTATACAGTGTAACTCATTCAGCAGTAGCAGCATGTTAACTGCTGAAACTCATGAACAGCTGAATGTTAATGAAAGCCTAATGTGGCAATGTGTGCCATGCACCCATTGCAACATAATGCTGAATGTCACATGACATCTGCAGTGCATGCTTGGCCATGTGTAACATAAGCATGGCAGCAAAATGCTATGCATGCACATGTGTGTCTATAAAGTCATATCACTTATATGGCAAACACCATGGTGGTGGCATTGCACAAGTAGATCACACAGACAATACTTACAGTCCTGAGAGCCCACCCGGATGGGGATGAACATCATGAATGATCTCCTGGGTTATTTCCATAAATGAGTCCCGCACAGTCTGTGACATATCCTTGAACAAATTCCCCATCATGTCCTTCATCTATGTTAAAAAAAATCACTCATCACCTCCTGGATCTATTCATGATAATCCTCTTGTTGTAGTGCTATGTGACATCTCCTTTGGTGTGCAGCAGGGATGACAGCATGTGTAGGTCCAGCTTCTTCACCATCATCATCATTATTCATCATGGTCGTCGTTGTCATCAGAGGACTCATGCAGTGATTTGGCATGGGCTCCTCTCTGACATCCCATGGGTGAGCTTCTACAGGTCCCATGCTCTGTCAAGGTGAATCACAAGACAAAAAAGTTCATATGCATATCAGCTACTATATGACTATATAACATACCCACTGTAACACAATGCACAGGCAGAAAACAGTCAGTATGAAACTTAGAATAAGTTATGCCAGTAGTCAGGTGTATCACCATATGCAATGTATGTCATTAATCAAAACCAGAAAAATGAAGACTACATGTCTATCAGGCTGCACGTTCTTGTGAAAATCTTATCTGACATTAAACAAAAACTGATGTGCACATCTAAAATATAACAGACATTAAGTACCATCACATCTACCTGTAATGTCTGCATATGAGAATAAATGTATGCCAGCATACAGTGCGGGTGTCATTAAAACCACATTCTCAGATGAAATCGCCTAAAGTGATTACATAGGCGAAGTGCAATAAAAATAATTGCTGCTAGCAGATGGATTTTCATGCACACGACACATTCCCTATGTCCTATTATCTGAGAGTGGGTTTGCCATAATGGTTAAAGTCTTCATCACATAGACACAAGGTACAGGATTTGATTCTAATTCCGGGTTTTTGGCTAGGCTTAAAAAGCCCTTTAGGGCAGTTAGCCTAGTATTCAACTATGAGCCTATACTTATGGATGCTTTCAATACAGTCCCATGTCAGGGCTATAGTATCCATCACAGAATGTGAGCAGCTTCAAGCATCACATCTATGTCTAAAGATGTCATCATCTCTCAGTACACATTTATAATTTGACCAGTCATTGAGTCCAACAGCTTCCTATGGCATTTGCCTATCCAGACACATTCTGGAAAGGCCATTGAGGATCCTAAGAAAATCCTAAGAAAATAGTGGTCTAAAGACCATTCGCTACCACAACAGGCTTGAAACCATATGACTATACTGTGTCTCTTATAGACTCACGTGTGGTAATCTATGTGCCACTAAGTACCCAACCCATCTTGATATCTTGCACCTGTGCAAAACAAACAGCTCCACAAACTCTTGAACTCAAGATATAAAACTCCGGTAATATATACATAAAACAGGTTGAAGGGGTGCATATATCACCCTTTATCATGTGCTCGCTATCTGGAACTAATAACCATTACATGTGAAACACAGGGACATCTTTGCATCCTTCAAGATGAGCCTCGGTGAAAGGCATCTGTTGACTTATTTTTGGCCTGACATGTTTTACCCTGCTAGAAGCAGGTGGGATATCATCAAAATGGATACTAGTAAAGTACAAATGGTCTCTAGAGTCATTTGCCTTGTAATTAACATAATAGTGTGATCCTATGAACAGCCTTAACATTATATATACCACACTATGCTATAGTATATTACTGTAATATTCTAAACTACTATACTATACTACACTACACTATACTATGCTATCCTGCAAAATAATTGCAAGGTTCAAGGCATTAGTTTCTCTTTAAAAATAAGTGAACACTGAATAGTTCATTATCAGGTCAAAAATATTGAGATTAAATGCTGTACTGTACTACTCATCCATGCTTATAAGTTGATTCTTGTTTTGACCCTGTAAACAGCTGCCATCATCTACAGTTTGTTAGACAAGTAGGGAATGGAAGTAGGTTGTCAGACTTTTCTTTATCACTCACATTTCTAGGGGTGATTTAGAGCTGCCAATCTTTCTGTCTCTGATGTCAGATGAAACTGCAGTACATGGAGAAAAGCCACACAAACACAGGGAGCACATGTAGACTACTTGCAGAAGGTACAGCAGAAGACAATCAAAATGGAGAACCTCTTGCTGTGAGGAAACAATGCAACTTACTGGTTCACTGTGCCACCTGCAGTGAATTAAGCTACATATATTGTGATTTGCTCCACTATACTATACTATACTATACTATACTATACTATACTATATTATACTATGCTATACTATACTATACTATACTATACTATACTATACTATACTATACTATACTATACTATACTATACACTATACTACAGAATACTATGCTGTGTTACACTTAACTGCATAACAATTGCAAGATTACTGTACGAGTTTCTATATAGTTATCTATATTACTTCCCATCGTTATCTGCCTTTTTCTATGTTTGCCTTGCTCTCACCTCCTTTACTTCATTTGTGCTGAATTAACACTACAAATGTTATCATCTGTTGTCTGGCCTGTGCATGAAAACTAATTTTGACAAGTGCAATTGCCAAATAAACATACTCACAAACAAATAAATGTGCAAAAAGCAATGAATAATATGATATCAAAGTAACTGTGTATTGTTGGAATATTAACAAAATAACAACAGTGGATTGCAGAAGGAAGCCCAGACATTCAAAATGTTATGGATATTTTTAATCCTTACAGGCAATTGATTAGATGTGCAAGAAATAGTTCAATCTCCTATCTATTGGCATGGATGTGGTTATTGAGAACTACAGTGTCAGGTTTGGTATGAGTTTTCAAGTACTAAACTACATGTGATCTTACTAACTAAACAATATAGAAGAATACTTTGTTCCCATCCAGAGTAAACTTAATGAATTTCCTGGATGTTGCATCACACTTTGTTAACACGAGCAATCATTTTAGCTAAGGAAACTCAAGTTACAGTACTGGAATCAAAAACTGATAGTTTATAGACTTATTTAATTAGGAATGATGGGAATGTTTCTTAACATTTAACAAATGAGGAATTTTTTAACATTTAACAAATGAGGAATTTGTTGATTATGATTTGCATTTGTTAATCACAGCAGAGCAGTGATCCACATACACTTGTTATAGACTCAGCCAAGGAACATTGTCTGGTTAAGTGACTTGAAAGAGCTTGCAAGAGTCAGAGGATATCAAACCCTGAACTATATGAAGCAACTTGTTTATAACTCAGAGATTCAATCCTATGCACAACCTACCAGACATACTGGCAGACAGTATAACTTCTGCTAGAAATGGTTGTAGTGGCAGGGGAAGACAGTCATGATTTTATGTTTGCTTACTATTTGCAATATATCTACCACCTTTTTCATTTTTTCCTTTTTCTTACATTTTTTGTGACATAAAATGTACTCCAGATTTATATTTATATAACAATATGAGTATAGAACATGCAAATTAATTAATTTACTAACACTTTGTCCCAAGAGTATTTCTCACTGCAGTTTTGCTACTACACTGGCTTTCCCAAATCCCAAAAAGAGAGAACTGGTCTTACATTCAGTTGATTGGCATTGAATTCATTAGACTTTTTGAAGCTTCATTATATCTGTGGTATTAGTGTCAGTCAGTTACTAGCAAAAATGTATGGGTTCTATTCAGCTGGCTATTATATTGCCTCCTTTGTGTGCTTTTGATGCAGATTGCACGTCAGGGTGCAAAATAAATAGCAAACTCCTTAACAGTCAGATTATCTATTTTGCTGTGAATCAATGCACTTTCATAATCTGACAGATGCAGTAACGAATGAATCTTAATTAAAACGGTCTTGTTTTATTAATGGATTAGTAAGAATTACGATGTAGTGGAAATGTTATATTCATATCATGTCTGTCTATACAAATATGATCACTCGTGCAGAGAATACCGAGATATCGAGTGTACGGTAGTTATGATCGCTCCTTCTAAGACCCTGTGCCAGCATACCAAATTATTTCTGGTCCTTTACTCAGATAATGCCACCTTACTGCATGTCTGAGGCATCACTCTTGTAAATCACATAAACAGCTGCAATCCATGAAGCCCTATTTGTATTGTGCAAGAACTTTCTGTTTCAGCATCCATATTCTAACATCCATAGCTTGGGGATTGGTGCAATGGTAAAGGTACTTACCTCACAGACACAAAGTACAGGGTTTGGTTTGCTCTTTTGGGTTGGAGGTTGGTATGATGGCTGTGGTATTTACCTTACAGACATAAGGTGCAGGGTTTGATTCTCACAGGGTGTAATTGGCTAGGCCTAAGATGGCCCCCTGAGGGCAGTTAGCCTCTTACTAATCTATGAATATATTATGATGCTGCAGTCAAACCTTAACTATTGAACTATTTAGATAAATTCTTATGCATTAGTCTACAGACTGCCACAGGGGTGAACAAACTAGAATGCAGCAAAGTATCTCAGGTTCTTTGTCCTTATCTACACAATGGCACACATCTTCTGATTTCATTACTTGCCACTAAAGTATAATACTCCAGTACAGAACCATTTCATGTTACTATCTGCTTTGTAAGAAATGTGTTGGCAGTTGCAGACTTAGAATTTGTTTCTATGATACTGCTTACAGCACTGCTGCATTCCTCCTTTTCAATATAGCCTTACATCCTAGTTATCATCAGAATACCTGCTACTGTCCATTGTTAAACATAGCCAAGTGTGGTTTGCTGGTCACTCATTAATTCATATTCAAAGATTTCGGTCAAAGGAAAAATACCAAGTCAAAGGAACTTGAGCTAATGTAATCTTCCCAAGACCATGGACAGAATTTATCAGAAGATTGCAGTACTTGATAACTTTGTTGTCAACCTCTAGTCATCGGTGACAAGGTTATCATAGATCAGATATGCTAAGATGGCTGTCTTGTTTGACATTAAAAGATAGTCTCAGGCTGGCTTAACTTACCAAGTTCCATCATTTGGCATTGTTTTGTGCAATAAATACAATCTGTGTGTTTGTAGTTTTGCAAAATATTGGAATAAAACGAGAAATTTGTGATTGAATAAATGCACCTAGTATATATTGGAAGCAATTTAGCTAAACAAGATGAGAAAGAGCTAAGAGCACTGGAAATATATGTGGCTTAGTGCAAAAAAGATGATTATATGTATTACCACATGATGTGTGTCTGTCTCCCTCACTCACATGCACAACACACACACACACAAACACACACACACACAAACGTACACACATGCAAAATAAAGTGTAGATTTTCTTAAGATTAAAACTGCAGTCTTCAGATCTGAAGCTTAGATAATTTTACATTACACTGAATTGTGGTGCTCATCACTGACTGAATACAACTCTCATAAATGGTGATATTTATAATGCTTCACGTTCTGCATTCCAGTGTATGAAATATTGAAACATGATATTTCATTTTACTGCCTGAGTGCTGACACTGTGAGAAATTCACTTTCACTCTTATTTAAAGCCCGACCCTTCTGACATGAGGCTGCTTTATTAGAATTCCATAAACATATAATTATTGGCAATCAGTACCAACCACACTATGCATGGGTTTGCACAGCATGTTACAGTGAAAAATGCTATAATAAAACACTTACATGGCTCAAAAAAAATATTGTCTAGCTTTAGGATCAGAATATACAGAGACATGCCGGGCATACTGTCTAGGAAGTAATGGGAGTTTTAACATAGTAATATAGTATGAAAGACATTAATGGGAATGCAGTTTCAGCATAAAAATATAGGAAATAAATTAATATGTCCATTTTAAGCCTAGCCAAGTTCTCTTTTGCTGCTTGAATTAAACTTTCCTGTTTGATGTTCGATTTGTTGTACCCATCCTATGGTCAATAATTGTAGTTTACCTCTAGTGATAATAACTGGAATCACACCATAGTTAATTTGAGGGGAATCGTGCATATGATAAAGCATTTAGATGCTGCCACTGTCCATTAGTAGTACAGGAGCAGTCCTAGGGTATGTGTATGTGTGAGAGACACAATTTTACAGGAGGCAAAAATCTCGCATACAGACAAAGTTGTCAAGATCACACACACACTACATCCACCACACATATTGTCCACGACACACATAGACCAACTTAAACTGAGGCACTGAAAGATATTTTCTCAAACCTAAAAGATTTCCTAAGCCTATAATTGTCAATGCCTATCCTCAGCAATCTCTAAGGCAATCACCAAAAGCAACACCAAATATCATGCATGCACCTACATCCAGCGGAGCCCCAAGTGCAAAGTCCAAAAGGTAAGCAAAGATATTACTCAGGACTTTTGTCATAGGAGACTACATTGTATGATACCCAATTCACCAGACTGAAAAAGAGAAATATAATGGTTAGTTGCCTATCGGGAGCCAAGATCTGCCAAGTTGCGCACACACTCAAGTCAGTATACTACAGGCACCAGTATGATTCTGTCATAGTCCATGTAGGCATTAATGACCTAAGATGCACATCCCTAGTCTATACGAAGAGGGAGATTATTGCTCTCTCTGAATATGTGTCACAGGCAGGTATGTGCCTTACACTGAGCAGCATTCTACGTTTTCTAAGAATGATGTCATGCTATGAACAAAAGATGATTAACTTCAATAATTGACTCAGTTTCTGGTGTCTTTCCAGGGGGATTCATTATTTGTTAGCATGAGAGGACATGGTTAACAAACCACATTTCTTTGCAAATGATGGTCTTCAACTGTTCTGCCTTGGCTTTCAAATATTGGCTAAAACTTTAGATATCCCCTTACATGCTTTTTTAGGCAATGCTAAATTGCCAAACTACCGATTTAGCAAATAAAGCCCAAAGAAACCTAAAGGTGTCACAGCTCAATGCTAAGAGCCTAAACAAGAAACTCCAAACCCTACAGGCTCTCCATACTTTGGAGAATATGGACATTTGTGCCATTACTAAGAATTATTTTAAATCTGCAGAAAGTACTCCTACAGTACAAGACTTCAGTGCCTTCCACACATTTAGATAATAAGCTGCACAGACAGGGAAAAAGGTGGTGGTGCCTTGATCTTCATTAACAAAAAGTATACCTCTACATTGGTTAAATAGGATGATACCCTGGAGTTTATCCATGTGCAAGTCACCATAGATAAAGTCCCATACCATATCCTATATGTCACCCACTATGTCCCAAGAACCCTGTAGCTTGCACCTAACCGTACTGGAGACACTTACTATTAAACCAAATGCCCTATTCATGTTTATTTATTTATTTGTCATTTGTTAACTGGGTTAGTCCAACTGAGACAGTGGTCCATTTTTAGTGGTGACCTGTGGAGAAAAGCTCCAGACAGTTATTACAAAGTTGCATAAAGAAACACATCTGGCAATGAAGTTCTATGCAAACAATAGAATAATGTGCTTTACATGAGAACATTAGAAATTTACAAAAGGCCTGAGAATGACGTTTACATAGACATTACAACAATGTGCATAACATGCAGTACAAAAGTTAGAATTTTTTTATCACCAAAAAGAGAAAGAGATGCCAATGAGATAAAACACTTGCAACAGGTGGGTGTTAAAAGTAGGTAGTAAGATGGTAAGATGGGATTCAAGTGGGATCATTGCAGTGACAGGTGTTGACATTTAGGGGAAAAGTTTTAAGTTTGTATTTAAAAAGATTTATGTTAGAAATGATTTGGATGTTAAGGGGGAGCTTGTTCCATGCATGAGAAATACTATATTTGTAAAGAAGTTTACCAATGTTTTTGTTTGGTTTATAGGTGTCCAGAAGGAGCTGGTCAGAGCTGCAGAGAGTTCTGTGAGGGGTATAATGTGATATTAGTGAGGATAGAGCAGGACAGGAAAGGGATTTTAAGAGTAGAGTACAAGTCATTTGCAGCCGGGAGTGAAGCAGGTGCTGGGGGAAGTCAAGCCACTGGAGCTGTTTTAGTGCATGGCAGTGATGAGATTTGTAGGGTTGGTTACTAGCAAATATTGCAACACTATAGTATGACTGACAGAGTTTAGCCAAAAGGGTAGATTGTACATGTGAAAAGATGGGGGAGGCATAAAGTAGACACAGAAGGAGGAAGGCCTGAGCTAGTTTCTGCCTAGAGTCAAGGGCTAGGTATTTTTTATGTCTGTAGGCTAGGCCAAATTTTTGATTGGTCTTTTCAATACAGTGCTGAATATGGGTATCAAATTTTAATTGGTCATCGATAATAATCAGTTTAACTACCCCTCTATAGACTAGGAAACATATACTGCCTCAGCCTGCAGGCAGAATGATTCCTGGTCTTTGTTAGCACAAATACCTTTGACCAGATAGCACACTCACCCACCAGAGTTTTAAACATACTGGACCTAGTACTCACCATTATAGGAGAGTGCTGCATGCCCTTCCCACACCCTTCCCATGCCATGTCCTCACTAGTGAGGTTGGACCACAAAGCTGTCTCCTTTGAAATAAAAATCAGCTTTGTAACCTGAACAAACCCTGTAACTGATAGGAATTATTCCAAAGCATACTACATTCTATTAACTCATTCAAGCCTAAAACATGTTTTTTATATATTTCTATGAAAAAAAATATTGGTAAAAATTAGGAAGAGCAACTTCCATAATGATAAGAGCTCTTTAATTATAGTAAACAGGGAACTAAGAGGACTGATTATGTCTAACAAGTCCAGTTATGAGTTCAATATAGACTCCCAGGCAACTACAAGGCCTTCAACAGCTATGTCTATAACCTCAAAGGCAGCACATAACAGTGTGCTAAACTGGGCATCATTGGTGCTACCTTTGTTGAGTAGAGTGACATAATGAATCTGCTGGCTGACAAATTTACCTTCCACTGCTTCCCCAAACCTCATGAAATACCTACTAGCATAACCTCACAGATGTTTGCAGGGAACAGGTCCTGGTCTCACTTGCTAAAGCCAAAAAACACAGCCTCAATGGGCCTTGAAAATATTCTGGGATGCTCCTAAATAGCTTGAAACATGACCTATTAGGATCACTTGAGTCAGTTTTCAACTATAGCCTCAAGACAGGCTTTGTACCATGAGAATGGAGGAAGTTATCCCACTTCACAAGGGTGGACAACCAACTGACCCAAAAAAATACAGACCCATTAGTCTGACTAATCTCATATGCAAAGCCATGGAACAAATTGTCATGGAAATAATCATCAGTGCATAGGCAACCTTCAGACACTGGACCCAACTCAGTTTGGCTCTTTTAAAGGAAAGTCGTGTCTAGTAAACCTGGTGGACTTTTTTGCTAAGGTCACCAAGGCAATAGATGAGAGGAAAACAGTATATATTGTCTACCTGGGCCTGGCTAAGTCATTCTATACAGTATCCTACTCAGATATAACCTCATATAAATTCTCCAAACAGGCTACAACATAATAAGAACAGACTGAACTCATAAAAAAGGGGGAGGTGTAGCCTTAATCTATCCCAACACTCTCACCCTACTCCCATATCCCAAACCCAACCCCTCTTTTTATAATGCTGAAATTCTGTTAGCCTCCTTAAAATCAATAACACCAAACAACTCTGCATCGCAGTCCTGTACATTCCACCAGGGAATAACATCCCCACATTAGAAGACATCCTATCCTGGATCTCCCAAAATATATCCAATGAAACCATCATAATGGGTGATATCAACATAAACTGGCAAAATCTAAATTCTAATTACACCACCAATAGCACAAACCTACATGGTTTTACTCAGCTTATCTCTGCTCGAACTAAAATTCCAAAAAATAACAACCAAGGAACTACTCTTGACTGAATTCTAGTTTCAGATCCCCACAAATACACCACCTCTGGAACCCTACCAAATAACTTAAGTGACCACCTACCCACATACACAAACAGAACCATAACCCACACCACCAAAAACACATCTATAAAACACCACACAATTTGTTTAACTTCAACCAACACCAGTTTAACTCAATACTAAAATCAATAAACTGGTCCATACCTAAATCCCTACCATTAGATGATGCCATCAACCACTTCAACAAAATATTCCTTGATACCCTTAACAACCTAGCCCCACTCCACAGAAAAACAATAAAATCTAATCATGTTCCCTGGCTAACCAAGCCTACCAAAAACTTACTAGTAACAAGAGACAAAAACCTGGCAAGAACGGCAAATAACTAAAAATGACCCAAATTACCAAAAGTATAAACAGCTACACAACCAAGCAAAAAAATGATAAACTATGATAAGATGCACTATTTCTCCTTTTCTCTCACCAGTTAACGTCCCATGAAAACAACCCCCAAAAATTTGGCATACCATTTCTCAGCTCCTCATCCCTGGGACCATAGAAAATCCATCCCCTGCCACCGATAAAACCCCATCCCAAATAGCAGAAGCTTTCAACACACATTTCATAATGTGTACTCAATTTACTCAGTCCTTCCAACAACCCCTCAAACTCTCCCACCATGCACTATACCTGCCCCTCTCAAACTAATACAAAACACTCCTCCTCATCTTCCCTTCTCCCGCAGGACACAATGACAACTGACCAACATCTTCCTCTCTTTACTCTCCAAACTGTACTCACTCACCACATATATAGGTTACTCCTTAAACTAAAACCCTGTTGTCCTCTTGATGGCAAGCTCCCACTAGAGTACTTACAATACGCCTCCAACACTATAGCTCATCTTGTCAGCATACTCACCAACCAATCCATCTCAGAATTCTACATCCTCACCCTATGGGAAATATCCATAAAACGCCCCTTACACAGAGGTGAGAAGTGCAATAACATTACTGATTATCATCTCATCGCTATACCTTCTCCCCTATACAAACTGTTAGAAAAATGCATATATAAACAAGTACTTAATCATACCCTACAAAGCAAATTACTTACTTCCACCCAACATAGCTTCAGACCTTCACATAGTACAACTACTGCATTAATCTCCTTCACAGGTACAGTTAACAAAGCCAGGGATGCTGGACTACTAACTTCAGTAATACTTCATCTATCCAAGCCCTTCGATACTGTTTCCCACCCAAAATTACTGCAACAACTCTCTGCCACCAGTCTTTCTCCTACAACTCGACAAGGGCTTAACAGGCAGACAACAATGTGTAAAATGGCAGGAAAGCCTCTCCAACTATCTACCTAATAGTACTGGAGTTCCTCAGGAGTCCATTCTCGGACCATTACTCTTTAACATCTTTGTTAACATCCTTCACTTCACCTTCCACCAAAGCTCCCTTAATCCACTATGTTGATGGTTCTACAATCATCTCCTCCTCCAATATAAAACACCTTCAGCATCTAACCCAGACTGCCTTCACTTCTATAGAGACCTAGCTAAACAATGCAAAGCTCCTGCTGAACCCAAATAAAACCAAACTCCTCCTTTTCACAATGCAATCAAAAAACTCACTGCAAATTAGGAATGCTATACCGGCCCAAAAAACTTCATGAACCCATCCACCAAAACCATCCTGGCCACTACTTACCTGCTCTCCTTTCTTGTCTATGGTGCCTCCATTCTGACAAACATTCAGATTACCCTAAAAACAAACAAGAATACTACTAGAATAAAATTGCTAAATTCGCTATAAATGTGCCCCATAGTCCACACCACTGCCCAGCTCTTAGTGTCCTCATCTGGCTCAAACTTCCACACCCCCTATATCACCTACATCTCAATATGGCACACAAAGTTGTATATCAACCTGATAAATGCCCAGCACTCAACTCATTCCTCGAACCTACGTACCCACCAGGACCCTCCGATCTGAAAACTACCAACTAGGAACCCTTCACAGATCAAACAAAAACACTGGACAGTGTCTAAACTCCTGCACTGTAGCAAAACTCTGGAATGCATCAAAGCAATAGCAAACCACAAGAATGTTAGACTCACCCTAAAATTAACACTTCCAAGATACAGGCATTTGCCCCATTCCAAAATGATCAAGCAACCCCTTTTCTACCTCTCTCCCTTCCACTCACTTTAATCTTCTATAATTTCATCTTTCCTCCATCCCTCTGCCCCCACTTTTTACTCTGCTTTACTCTACCATGCTTTCTTCCCTCTACCGCCTAAAAGACATAACAGCCAGATGTATTGAATCCTGACCACAGATATTAAGTCCCCTGTTTTTCTCTGCCAATTTGCTGCTAGTCTCACTGATGAACATTAACTAACCTTTTTCTTTTTTTAACCTCTTTGTCTAAAGGTGTACTTGATGTGTACCTAAAAATCATTGCAGATGTCTTTCAGACTATGCAAACTTTCACAATAATGCATACCAACAACCTACTGAAAAGGATTGTAATAGATAAACTAATGGCCTTAACTTCTATCCCTGTATTTCTTGATTGCAAAGATTACTGTTGTCAATGTATACCAACTGTCTGCATGTCAATATGGCTACTTTGTAATTTATTGTAAGTTAGACTCCCACATGTAACCATAATTAACTCTGTGCTTTCATTTTGTCAAATGTTTTATTTTGTGGAGCTTTTCTCCCCGGGTATCCACTGAAAATGGGTTCCGGTCCCAGTCAGACTTTGCCAGTCAACAAATAAATATATAAATAAATAAATAAATAAATATAGTTGGCAAATTCACTGAACTGGGCATAACCCTCACATAATTTGCTGGATTGACAACTGGCTCACAGACAGGACCCAGAAAGTGAGGATTAGTGAGACCACCTCCACTAAGAGATCAGTCACCAGTAGGGTACATCAGGGCTGTGTGCAAGGACCGTTCCTATTTGGCATCTACTTCTTGGAGGTAAAGGCTTATGTCAGATGTCAGGGGTCTTTGACCAAGTTCAGAGATGGCTGCAAATTGGGAGCTATCATAGATTCCCCAATGACACAAACATCTTACAGGAGAGTCTAACACAGACAGATGACTGGTGGTAAAGTGATGGGTTAAAACTCAATGCCAAGAAATGCATTCTAGTGCCTTTTAGGAAAACAGCCACCCAGCCTAATTACTGTATCAATAAGACACCCCTAACAGTTGACTATGTAGTCAGGGATCTTGGAACACATGTAGACAGTAATATGGCCTTTGATCAACATATGGCCAAGATAGGACAAAAATCATTATATGTTGCCCATCTTATATGTAAGGACATAGTATTCAGATTATAGGAAGTCAAAGTGCCATTTTATTTGGCCTTTATCAGACCCATCATGGGGTATAATGCCCCTTCAACATGTATCTGATCAGGCATATGCAACAGCTGGAATACCCCTAAAGGGTTCTTACCAGGGAAATATAGGGTATAAACACACTGCCCAACATTGATCACTGTGAAACTCTGTCTCTACTCAGTCTCCCACAGGTCACTATGAGGAGGCTTATGCCTGGCATAAAAGGCATTCTTGGATTCAGCTCTGATAGTCATACCTCTCAAGCTCTTAGTACAAGAAATCTGGATAAAGCCTAAATAATTGGGCAACATAGGCCCAAAATAGGAGCAGATTTAAAATATTACTCTTATAAACTTAGAAAGTTGCTAGAATAAAAGGATTTGTGTTAGTTTACATTTTTAAAGGATATGAAGTCTGACTGGTTGACTAAATTTGCAGATGATTGCAAATTAGGAGCTGTCATTGAATGTTATACTGACACAAATGTTCTCCAGGAGGGGCTGACACAGACAAATAACTGGTGTCAGAGCCATGGACGAAAACTAAATGCCAAGAAATGCATAATAGTATCCTTTGGAAAGTCATCCATGCCTGGTAGCTATCGTATTGACAACATACCCCTTAGAGTTGACCCAGTAGTCAGGGACTTAGGGTCATGCATAGATAGTAATCTAACCTTTGATCATCACGTGCCTACAGTGCTAAGGAAATCATTCTATATTGCACAACTTATAAACACAGGTATGGTATCCAATCCAAGGAAGTCATTGTTCCACTGTAGTCGGCATTCATCAGGCCTGTCATTGAGTACAAAGCCCTCTTTGGTATGTACCTAACCAGGCATATCCAGCAACTGGAATGTCCACAGAGGTTCCTCACTAAAAGAATACAGAGCATAAGTAATATGTCCTATGCTGACTGCCTCAAGGCACTATCCCTTTATTTTGTCTCCTACAGGCTTTTGAGGGGAGATCTATGCCTGGCATACAGGGAAATTGTCAAACCCCACTCTGATGGATCTCCTGCATATCCACAAAACAAACAGTACCAGAATTACCCATTCTAAAGACTTAAACCTTGCCTGTGATATAAAATAGGACCTGGTGGAGAGATAGGTATGTATCCCAAAGACTATCCCATCTACGGAAAAGGCTCCCCATCTATGTGAAGCAGAGTTCCTCCCTAACCCAATTCCAGTGCAACTTAGACAATTGGATGGGAAACTGGAAATTCATCCCTGGTTTGGCACCTATGTCTCTAATACAAACAGGTAACCTGTAAATGGTTCATCTCCCAGGCCCATGCTTATACTTATCAAGGGTGTCAGAACTTGTCAGAGATTCATGATGCATGGCTAGGCTTAAAAAGGCCCTTGTGGTCGTTAGCCTAGTAAGCACCTATGTACCTATGAAGCTTAAATGTGCGTCATTATTTAGTAATTTCAATCCTCAGTAATTTGCCAAAAAGCAACAAATTTTATGAGGAACAGGCCAAAAATATGAGGCAAAAATTTAGACATTTTGTGAAAATCTGGACAGTTGAGAAGTATGCTGATAAACCTTTTGTATATCTACAAAATGAACAGCATCAGACCCACTGGATCCAAGAATTTTAATTTTGCTTGGGGCATAAATAAGGCATATTGGTGAGTTAGATATGTGTCTTAGAGGATACCCATGCTCTGGAACAGGCTCCCCATCCATGTGAAGCAGAGTCCATCAATGATCCTATTTAAACGTAACCTTGGCCAGTGGATGGGAAATCAGAAATCATCTCGGATCTGATTCCCATGTCTCTGATAGCTAGAGACAGACCATAACTATGCCCAGCTAACATATGTGCCCACTCATAACCTTTAGAAACTTCCTATCTAGCACACCCTCTCCTAAAAATACCCATGATAAATGGGGACACAGATTGGGCTGAGTTGCATGGCTAGGCTTATGAAGGCCCTGGTGGTCATTAGCCTACTATATATTTATGAGCCTATGACTCCATCCATAGATCCAAGCTGTGCTTGAATATGGACAAGGATGAGCTTTGTTTTATGTGGAAGGGAAATTTGTTGCAGAGCAGTGGTATCCTCTTTGAGACATAACTGTCCCTCCAAACCATTCTGTTGATGCTGTGGAAGAGGTTTAGATTCCTAGATGGAGTATTTCTGATGCCATTTTACTTGTCAGAAGATGCCTTGTATAACAGACACAGGTCTCCTCTTAGCAATCTGTAGGATACCGAGTATAGTGACAAGGCTTTGAGAGAGTTCACTTAAGACGTGTTGTTTAGGCCTTGCATTCTTTCAGTACCGTATCTCTGAGGGTATTCCAATTGTAGCATCTCTCTAGATAGATACATGCCAAAGGGGGAATTATATTCAATGGTTGGCCTAATGGGTGCTAAGTAAAAGGGGAACAATGACATCTCTAGAGCTTGAAACAGTCTCTTAGTTTAGAAGCTGTGCAATATTGGACTATCTTATGACAGTGAGCATGTTAGTTGAAAGTTTGGTCAATTTTTTACATAGGTTTCTAAATCCTGAACAACTGGATCAATGTTTAGGGGCATATTGTCAATGTGGTAGTTCCCTGGGGTAGATGACTTCCCATAGGATATGACAACGCATTTTTTGGCATTTAGTGTCAGTCTCTTGATTTTGGCACTAGTTATTTGTTTGGGACAAACCTTCCACCTTGATTATGATGTAATTTGCACATTTAATGGCAGCTCCTAGGTTACACTCATCTGCAGACTTAGTCTGCCAGAGCCCTTTGATACAGGCTTCTACTTCAGAGAGGTAGGTGCCAAACAAGAGAGGTCCCAGCACTGAACCTTGAGGTGGTACACCAATGGGAACTGGTCTCTTTGCGGAAGTAACTTCTATTTTGATGTCCTGCATTCAGCCAGTTGGCAATCCAGCAGGTGTCATAGGGGTTTATTCCCAGTTTATTTAGCTTTTCCACTATGCCCGAGTGTGGAATTGTGTAAAAGCATTGAGCAAGATTAGGTATGTGATGTGCACTGTTTTACCTTCATCCATTGCATTGGTGACCCTTCTAACAAAGTCCACCAGGTTGAATAACCATGATGAGTTTTTTATGGCTTTGCATGTGAGGAGGGTCAGACTTATGGGTCTGTAATTGCCTGTGTCTGTGGAAGGACCTGCCTTAAGCAGAGGAATGACTGTAGCTGTTCTTCATTCACTTGGTACTGAGGCTAGGGCTGAACAGTGTAGTTAGGAGGGGTGGCTAAATCGTGCTTCATGATATATAACATACATTCATGGATATTGTCAGGACCCATTGATGCAACATTTTTAGCTTTTGATAGCCCTTTTAGGACTTGGTCTTAGGTGATAGCTGGAGGTGGCCCAATTTTAGGTATATCTTGTGGGACAGGTGGAATGGAAAGAGGATAAAGTTTGAGCTGGATTTATAAGTCAGTAGGTACAGTATATCGTCAGCCTCAGTGCAGGTAATACCATTCACAATCAGCTCAGTGCACTGCTGCATTATGCTTCTGAGATTATGAATATAAATAAAAATGGCCTTGTGGTTGCTTTTGGCTTGGGTAACTATTTTAGTCCCAGACTTAATTTTTGTGGATTTTATTAAGCTTATGTTTATTTCAATGAAGAGAGATCTGTCATTCTGGAAACTATTCTTCTTATCTTTGGTCAAAAGTTTCTTACTTTTATTTTAAAGCTTGTTAATGCTATGGATTAACCGGGGGTGGGGTATTTCTGGGGTTTGCCCAACTCTTGTTCCGACAAGATACAATTGTATCTATGTAGCTGTTTAAATGCTTGTATAGTGTGGTTGTATATGTTTCTATATATTCAGTGGAGTTAACTGGGTTTGGTGGCAATTTTAACCTTGCCAGTGTATCACTTAGAAGTATAGAGTTTTATTTATAAAAAAAAATAATGATACCTTGGGTGGAAGGAGTCTCTGGTTTAGGTTTTATTTTGAAATGGTATGCCTTTATGGACATGATCCAAGATGTTGTTTCACCTGGTGGGTACTTTAACTAATTGTTCCAGGACATTTGTATTGACAATGTCCAGGAATCTCTGTGCTTGTGCACTAGTGGTGGTGTAGGTTTCCCAGTCTACAGCTGAATAGTTAAGATCACCTAGGAGAGGGTATTGAGTTTAATCCTGAGTGATTCTAGTTCCTGGAAATAGCCATCATAGCTTTATTGGTTCATACCAGAAGTTCTAAAGCTAGCTACTATATGATACTGGAACTTCTTGATGGATATTTGGACATGGAGAAGCTCCAGTGCATCATGTTACTTTACCAGCCTTGAACTGAGTCTCTTCTGGATGAAGACTGAGACACCTCTGTCTTTTTTCATCTCCTGCACAGTAGCTGGTCTAAACTTGTGAAAGGCGTTACAGCCATTCACAGCCTGAGCATTTTCCACCATTTTAAACCATGTCTCAGTCACTACACAGATGTCTACGTCCTCCAGGGTGAGAATGTCTTGCAGGGAGTGGAGTGGAATCATTGTTATGTTGTTAGGTTTATTAGAAATCAGATATGCATTAATGTTTTAAACCTGTTGGGTAAAATGACACTCTAAGCAAAGGAATCCACAACCCATTCCACACTGCCCACTGCTTCACCTCCTCCATGCACATCAGCTGGTCCTCCTGTGCTCTCCCCCTCACATCCTTGGCTATCAGTACTATCAAGATTACTTTTTTATTCCTTTTCTCACAGTTTGTCTAACTCTTCATTTTTTCCTGTATTTATTCATAAATTCAATGCATCAAAACCAGGCAAGACTTCTCTCACAGAACTGTGGAAGAAATAGCTGCATTATACCAGGGTCAGCCCCCAGAAGCCATGGAGATTCTAGATTCTCTGAAATGCATTTTAGAGTTTTTTAAAATAACTTCTCATCCAATGATGGCCTGAATAAAAATCCTGATTAAGGAAGGAAATTCATTCTTACTCTTCAACTTTGCTTTTTCTGACATCCTTTCAACATACTCTTAACGGCCATTAATGGCCAAAACTGCACTACAATAAATGTGGAGGAAATTAGTTAATGATGTTGGGGGTCTGGAGGCCACTAAGACCCCAGAAATCATGGAGGTTCTAAACACTCTGAGGTGTTCCTATACATGTCATAGTGACTCTTTGCACATGCCTCTGACATCTGTGAGGAAAGTTAAAGAAATAATAAACACACTGACCCCCATCTAACACAAACTAAAGCGACTTGTGCACATCTATGAAGTTTGGATTGAAAATTAAAGAAATAGTAATATTTTCCCAGCTCTCCACACAACCTGCAGTGACTATATGCCAGCACCCATTAGCCAGACCAGTTTTAGACTATGTGAAGTTCAGATGTCATTACTGAGCCTGTGTCGAAATCCGCTTATATAACCTTTGGTTGTGGTGAGACCAATAGACCCTCCAGAGGGTCTGAAAGTCTGGATGTATTGTGATGAATTTTTTGCTTTACCTTTTTTTGAAAGGTGACTTTGACTCTCTTGTCATTTGTTCATTTTCATCCAGACAACCTCCACCAAGAAGTTATATCTTCTTCTGCTTACAATTCAGACATCTAATTGTGATAAAAGAAGATGGTTACATAATGGAACAGATTCTGTAAAGTTATCAGAATCTGGGGCATTACGTTGATATCAGCTGAATAGTTCTGGATAACTATATAATATGTAAATATGCCACTATGAACACCGAATATCTTGGCAGGCAATGGAGTGTCTCAGTAGTATCCACACACTTTATATCACTTGCAAGTAGTCTATAAGTAATGAAACCTCACTGTCAAAGTGTGGTTTTATGGAAGGAATCGATCAGTCTAAACAGCCTGACATTCATAAATACACATCTATAACAGAATCTATCCAGTAAGCTTATATACAACTATGCTTGTTATCACTTATAGGTTCCAACTGAATCTGTGAATTTTCTAATAAAAAAATAATAAAGGTGAAGGGCAATCATAGACATATCACCACTGCTAATATTAGCTAGCAATGGGTGTGGGACATATGTGGGAAAAAAACAGGTAATGTACACATCCAAGGAAATTGGGAGATAGAAAAACAGATGTGGGATATGGGTGAAGAAGAGGGACAGGCAAAGAGGTGTACTGGAAAAGGAAAATCTGAGGGAAAGACAAAGGGGTACGGGCAGGTATTTTTGTGGGAATAGGCTCCGTTGATTTATTTTTTTTAGAATAGAAGGAAAGATAAAAATAGGTAAACAGGAGGAGAAGGCCATCACAGCAGGTATACCCATAGGATAATCATCACAACACATGACAGACAAGAGTTGGAAAAAAAAACAGTAAAGGACAGGTACGTTACACAGACAGCACTATGCAAAACATGGGCAATGGAAAGCTGCCAAACAGGGTAGGAATGCATACCAGCCACGGTGAAATGCAGAAGAACACATGTGCCTATGCACTATCACGTTATGACATGTTGCAAACTGTGTGGCAGTCATACCTGGATGTGTATGACTAATGGTAGATGTGTGTTGTAGGTAATAAATAGGGATCACAGTACACATTGGATAAGTAAACACATATCCAAGTAGTCAGTCAGCAGTGCAACTGTAAGCCAAACAGCATCATAGATGAGCAAATGCAGATCTTGGAATGCTAGATAATTCTAAAAGAGGATAGAACCTCTGACAATGTATATGAAAGGCAAACTATTAATCACTTTGCCAAAAGCAGTACTAAGCAAAGCAGCAAAATGACTGCAACATACACAGGTAGGTGTACAAAACCCAAACAAACAATAAATGATGTGACATACATATGCTATGTGAAAGGCAACACAGAGATGTAGGCATATATGTATGAATGTCAGTGAACTAAATGGAGTGTACGTGCAAGCAATGTCAATACACGGTTCCCCTTCAGAAGACTGAAACATCATAATCTCGAAATTCATAAGCCTGAAACCAAAAGCCTGAAAATTCAAAAGTCTGAAAACTCAAAAGCCTGAAACTCAAAAGACTGAAAACACACAGAATGCAAATAATGCTAATATGCCAGTACAAAGACACACAGAAACACATACAAAACAAAGCATAGCAGTTGTCACGAAGTATGAGCAGGAGGGCAAGCTTAGTATAGTGAAGTGCAATCTCGGAGTTGATATATTTAAGTAGCAGGGGGTATGGGGCTGCAGGTGGGATTGCACCCCTGCTTATACTTAGTGGAAAGTAATATGATTTATGTTGTTTAAAGTCAGTATATATATATTTTGTGTGCTTTCAGGCTTTTGAATGTTCAAGCTTTTGGTTTTAGGCTTATGAATTTCGAGCTTATGATGTTTCAGTCTTCTGAAGGGGAACCCAATACACATACACACACCAATGACATATATGTTTATGACTCTAACTGTACAGCTAAAAAAAAATATCAGGTTGTGCACATGAATTTCAACAACATACGTTGGTTACCACACAAGTATAAAAGAACAAGGATGTACTGCAAGCAGTAGCCACCAGCTTGTGTGTAGATGTCCTGCATCTCTAAAATGGCCATAGATTTGGCACATATTGATCTTGTAAACAAACTAATTCATGACAATGGACAATAATTGCAACAAAGACAGACATATCTGTAAAGTGTATTACATAATTACAAAAGTGTAAAGGAGATAGACAATCTAAGTCCATATCAAGTAAGACAACGATAAAGCCGAACATCAAGGTAAGGTGTGTCATGCATACACTGAAACATAATTAAATGTCACAAGATGATATGTGCATTGCATGTTTGCATCTGTAACACATAAGAATGGCAATTAAATAGTATGCATGCACAAGAGTGCATATATAGTAAATCTATGACATGACAAACAGCATTGTGGCAGCACCACACAATTGGAGCACACAGTCGATACTTATGGACCTGAGGGACTGCCCTGTTCGGAATGAACATCATGAATTATCTCTTGGGCTGTCTCTCCGAACAAGTCATGCATACTTCGTGTTAAAGCCTGAAAAAAGCATGTCCCTCGCCTTAGTGTGAAACACATTGGTTATCTCCTCCCAGATCTGCTCCCAATCATCATATCACTCTTATTCCTGGTGTTGTCTCCTCCGGGGTACAGCAGGGATGATGGCACATTCAGGTCCAGCCTCCTTGTCATCATCCTCATCATCATGATCATCATCATCATCTGAGGACTATGCCCTTGGCTTGGCATGTGCTCATCTTCTCTGTCTGATTGGTGATCATCCGTGGGTCCCATGCTCAGTCAAGATGAACCACAACACTGGTCAGAATTGACATATGCAGATCTGATACTACCTGTCTGCATAACATACCCAATGTGACACAAGGAACATGCCGAAAACAGCCCTCATGAAACACTGAAATATGCTATTACCATAGTTCACTGTACCACCATATGAAATGTACGTGTCAATAATCAAAATCATAATAATGAAAAGCAAATGTTTATCTGGCCACACATTCTGATGAAGGTCATAGCTGACATTAACCTGAAATTGATGCGCACATCAGCAATCTAAGATACATGAATTAATATCCCATCTACATGAGTTTTGCATATCAGAATATGAAATAAAGGTGTATGCGCGTACATTGAAATTGTCATTTAAAATACAGTTCAGGATGAAATGGCGCAAGCATTAGCAAGTAGCACAATCATAATCAAATCGTTTGCTGTTAGCAGATGGCTTCTCATGCACAAAACACCTTCCCTATGTCACAGTAGAAATCATGACATGACCTGAATATTTGTTTATAGGCCAGCACTAAGCATGTCATGCATACGCAAAGCAACCACATATAACATATCCTGGCATTTGGAGGGAAGCATGCCCTGACACAGCCTCATGCAATACTCCCATAACTGTAATTTGACAAAAGAATATTCTGAAAATGGCAGCATAATACTAGTACTGGCACCTGCATTGTTTAATAATGATATCTGCGTCAGTAAACTGTCCAGCTGAATATGTGACAGGATATCAGCCTTTCCATTATTTTCCCTTGCATGTGTTCCCTGAGCAGTTATGTATGTCTGTGTGTGAATCTAAATTGTATTTCATGTCTCTGTGCATGTAAGGAGTCATTAACAGCCACAAATTACCATTGTTACAAAGGATACAAAGTGAGATGACAATAATATGGAAAATATGCAAGCCACATGACAAACAGATGAGACAGGTAGCATGGTTACAGGAAAATCATACATCAATATAGGGAATACAACCAAATAGTAATAATGTTCAGTCATAATGGCAATCTAGTACATATTGTACAGACACTATTATCTGTTTACAGCTGTATGCATGACCTTCCTACATTTTTTAGCAGTCAGTAGCCTGCAAAATGAAAACATCCTGGTCTTGTTTGCTAACTGTGAAAAGGGGCAAAGAAATGCCTGTGTGCACAAGTATCCCCAAACACAGGATACACATATGTTGTAACAAAAACATCCAAAGTTTTATAGGCAGATGCAATACCAGTGTTAAACTGAAAGGCATGACAGTGTGAACACTGGCACAACACTCACCCATTCAGTATGTGAGTAGTCAGGCTATGCACAACAGACCAGTCACTGGGAACCACATACACACATATAAGTGTGTCAACACATGCATTGTAAGCAGCAGTCAAAAACTAGAGACTTGTATATAAAAAGTGCAGTTGTGTGCACTTACCATAAATGTAGATGTTTGAGTGTATTCATCGATGCAGTCCTGACAGTAGGGATTTCCTGCCATGAAAGCCCTCAGCTGGGCCGACTATCAGAGAAACTTATTATGTATCCCAGGCTAGCAGACACCTAAACCAACATCAGCACACTCAGGTATAAAGGGAGACAGCCGCATCATCACATTAGTATTTTCTTGGCCCTATGGAGGAGGATCCCAGAGTCAAGCAGAGGTGCCTAGAGAAAGGGAGTACCTAACTCAGGGAACCCTGGAAAGGTGCCCAAGGTCATTATATTTGGAATTTCTAAGTCCACCTGGTAAGCTAACGTGGGGAGGAGGGGCTGAAAGAAGACTGCAACAGTGAATACACTCAAACACCTACATTTATGGTAAGTGTACACAACTGTACTATGTTTCTTGTGTTTCACCATTGCAGTCTTGACAGTTGGGAAGATTCCCAAAGCTAAGATGAGGGTGGAAGAAGATCAAGGAGAGGAGAGGATTCCCTGCAGGACTGCAGAAGCAAACGCTGATCTGGAGTTTGAGAAAGCAGGCATGTGGGAGTGTCTTGTGAAGGTATGCACAGAGGACCAAGTGGCTGCTTCCAGAATGTCTTTGGTTGGGACCCTCTTGAGGAGACCTGTAGAGGTAGCTGTGGTCCTGGTAGAGTGAGGTCTAATCAAGTCAGGGGGCTTCTTGCCATGATGGCTGTAGCAGAAAGAAATGCAATGGGAAATCCATTTGGAAATAGTCTGTTTAGAAGCTGGTTTTCCTTCAGATCCAGGGGCTAAGGTTATGAACAGCTAATCTGATTTTCTTAAGGATTTTGTTCTGTCCAGGCAAAAGAGTAACAATCTGTGCACATCCAGGTAGTGCAGAATTCTTTCTCCCCATTTCTGGGGATTGGGAAAGAAGGTAGGAAGATGGATGGCCTGATTCAAAGGCACATTAGTTATCACTTTAGGCATAAAGGATGGATTAGTCCTGAGGCAGACCCTGCCTTTATGAAAGATCATGAAAAGTTCTACAGCCATTAGGGCCTGTAACTCTGAGATCCTTCTAACCGAAGTAATGGCTAAAAGGAGAGCTGTCTTCTAAGTGAGAAATTTTAAGGAGGCATTAGCCACAGGTTCAAAGGGAGGCACAATCAACTTTTCTAGTACATAGTTGAGGTCCCAGGGAGGATGTGTTTCCTCCTGGAGGGGGGGGGGGGCTAATGTGAATGACACACCTAAGGAATTGTTTCAGGATGGGGTGTGAGAAGATTGGAGGAAGAACTGGAATATGAGCAGTGATGGCTGAGGTTTGTATTTTTATGGAGGAGTAGGAAAGGCCTTTTTCCACTAGACTGGCTAGGCACTCCAGGATGGTGAAAATGTTAGCTGAGTTTGGCTCAAGATTGTGCTTCTGGCACCATATAGAGAATGTTTTCCATTTGGCTGAATAGCATTTCCTAGTTCTAGGCCTTCTGGATTCCTTCAGAATGTTATGTACATGTTGACTTAAATTGGAGTTGCAGTTATGTGCTTTGGGATATTCCAAGATGAGAGGTTTAAAGTCTGCAGATTGGGGTGCACAATACTCCCTTTGTATTGGGTGAGGAGGTCTACCTTCTGTGGTAACTGCCAAGGTTTCTGATTGGAGAACTGGAGGAGGAGTGGAAACCAGTGTTGTCTGTGCCAATTTGGAGCTATTAGAATATTCCTGGGGCCCTCTTCTCTTATCTTTAGAAGGACTCAAAGCAGAAGTGGAAGGTGGGATGCATAAATGAAGAGGTGAGTCAATGTGACGGAGATGGCATACATTCTCCATGCAAATGCCTGTCTTGTCCAAGAGCAGAAATTCTGAAGTTGAGCATTGTCCTTGCTGGCTAAAAGATTATGTGGTGTTCCCCATTTCTGGGCTATGGTGAGAAAGATATTTCAGTGTACATGCCACTTGTAGAGGTCTGTCAAGTCCCTGCTGAGGTGATCTGCAAAGGTTTTTTGCTCCCCTGGCAGGTATTGTGCTAGAAAGTGAAATCCCAGAGAGGGGGCTGTCTCCCAGACTTGCATGGCTAGGTGGCACAGGGTGTAGCAGTGTGTGCTTCCTTGCCTATCTATGTATGACATGACTCTGGTGTTGTCTGTTTGTACTACCAGAACCCCTGGTATCCATTTCTCTTCGAAGGCCAGTAAGCTTTTTTATACTGCCATGAGTTCTTTCAAATTTATGTACCTCCTCTTGGACTGGGCATCCCATAACCCATGGGTTTGGAGATGTAGGATATGGGCCCCCTATGTAATGTGTGAGGAATCTGTGGTGAGGGTTTGGTCCTGAGGAGTGATTTGGAAGGGCAAGCACTGATTCAAGGTGCAAGCCTGTATCCATCATGCTAGCTCTTGTTTGAGGCAAGGTATGAGGTATATTTTGCTGTCCAGGGACTGAGTGCTTTGGCACCACACATTCTTCAGATACCACTGAAGCTTCTTCATGTGTAGCCTTGCTAATGGCACCATGAGGATACAAAATGCCATGTTCCCAAAAGCTCTGAGAAATTCTCTGGCTGTTATGCGCTGTTTGTGCTGTAAGTTATAGAAGTAACTGGTGAGAATGGTGACCTTGTCCGGGAGGAGGAGGAAGGCCTTTTAGAGGGAAGCATTCAGGAGTGCCCCTAGGAAAACTATCTGTTTGGATGGCACAGAGATGGACATCTTTAGCTTTAATGTAAACCCGATTAGGTCAGGAGCTCCTGTGTGAATTTCTGGTCTTTGAGAATCTGTGACAGGTCTGAAGCCTGTATTAGGCAATCATCCAGGTATGGGTAAATACGGACCCCGTTGGTCCTGCAGAAGGCAATGGCAGGAGCCATGCACTTTATGAAAAAACGTTGGTGCAATAGACAATCCAAAGGGCAAAGGAGAAAACTGTTAGTTACTTGAGCTTGGTCTGAAGCAAAGAAAGCTTCTGTGTGACTTTGAAATGGGGATGTGCAGATAAGCATCTTTTAGGTCTAATGAGACCATGAATGCTTGAGGGGCTAACATGGGCAGTTTCTGTAGGGTCAACAATATGAATTTTGGTACCCTGAGAAATAGGTTCAAGTTGGATAGGTCCAGAATGAGATGCTAAGACCCTTCTTTTCTGGGCACTGGGAAGAGTCTTGAGTAACATTCTTTCCATTTTTTTATCCTCTGGAACTGGTTCCACTCCTCTCTGGGAATACAGAACTTGAATTTGTTCTAGAGTCTGAGTTTTTTGGTTTTGGGGTACATCTGGATATCCTGAGAATCTTAAAGGCTCTCTGAAAGTGAGTTTGTAACTATTGGCAATAATAATTAGAACCTACTGATCTGAAGTAATGTGGGTCCAGTTTTGGTAGAACAGGGACAGCCTTCCTCCTAGCTTTGGGTAGGGTTGGGGAGGGGGAGAGTGGTGCAAAGTCATAATTGCTCTCTGGCTGTGGCAGGTGTCCTAGAACCTCCCTTGCCTGTGGGACACTGAGGTCCAATGCCTATATCTTTTTTGTTGTGGTCTATGGCTGGAGGTTCTGTCCCTCTGAGGCTTTCTCTGCTTACTCCTGGATTGGGTGGGAAAAGACCAATGCTTGGTGGAAAATTCCTGCTGAACCTGGGGGTGGGGTGGGGGGTTGCACCTGTAGAAAGTACTTGACTGTTTGCATGGATTTTGCCTTGTCCTCCATCTTCTTGAGGACTGCTTTAGCTTTAGGCCTGAAAAGGCATTCTTTGTGAAGGGGTGAATCCAGGTGATTAGTTTTACATGGCCAGGGAGAGGTTGCTCTCTAAGCCAAGCATGTCCTCTGATCACTGTGCCAGTGACAGCTGCCCTGTAGGAGGCTTCCATGGCATGATACCCGCAGTGCAGGAAGTATTTAGCTACTTGAAAACTTGAATGGCACAGATCTAAAAGATCTTTAGAAAGGTTTAGTTTCTTATTCTTCTTGCTTCTGGGGAACTCAAGTTTGGAATGACCAGCACATGACTGTTCAGATTCCTGCCTCAGAAATGAGCTAAAAACTCTGCTCTATGCCTAATAGTTCTAGTGTTAAACCTAGCACAGAAATGACAGTTAGGCATATCAATATCCACTCCAGCCTGGTGGACATCTTTTTTATTTTATGATACATCATGTTCTTGGCCTAAGCAGGTGATACAAAGTGCATGGAAGTCTCTGTGTGGAATTTGTTTACCACAGTGAAAACAATTATTAACTTTATCTGACATGAGTCAAAGAAAAAAGAAAGGAGTTCCCCAAAGGGGTATTTATCTTTCCGACAACAACGTCTCTCTGGTGTGGACTGACCGAAGCACTTGACATCTGCTTTGGGCTCCTGCAGCAAGAAAAGACTGATGTGATGACACAGGCTGGCTCCCTTTATACCCAAGTGTGCTGACATCAGTTTAGGTGTCTGCCAGCCTGAGAGGTGAAATAAGTTTCTCTGGTAGTCGGGCCAGCCAAGGGCTTTCACGGCAGGAAATCCCATCTTTCAGTGAAACACGAAGAACATCATCTGCCTCAAAATATGTGTGACAGTTACACAAACCTGACTGTTAATTAGGTTGTGACCTACATTTCATAATTTCATAAACTATCTTCAAAAAACATGGCTTGCTGCGAAATGATATTTAAACATATTTGTATTTCAATCAGACTTGCAAATGGAGTGTGATTATTTCACTTACCTTTCTGATGCATGATGGATATTCCAGTATTATAAGCAATACACATGGTAATGTCAAAAATGTCAGCCTGTAACAAGGATCAGATCCATTTTATTTAACAAAACAGACAAAGTAAGCAACACTCCTCTGTCTTTCCACTGTCCCTCCAGTCTGTGCATCTGTTCAATGCACAGGGCATCATTACAGGTCCTGTCCTCTTCATCCGCAAAAAGAAAAGAGCAACTATGAATAATATGGTCCTCAAATACCAGTGATATACATTGAAAAGATCAGGTTCTAAAACTTTTCATTTGAAGAATAATCTAATATTGTATGCAATTTTTTCACCTTGTTTATTAAATTGTTACTCGTGTACTATGGTACTGAACTGTTACTCCTACAAAGTATGTAACTAATCTTGTTGATCTATTGTATGTGATTTTATTGTGGAGATGTTCTCCTTGGGTCTCCACTGAAAATGGGTTCACTATGGCCCAGTGGACCATCCCAGTAAACAAATGCAAATAAATAAGAACATCACATGGATTTTGTAAGGTTACACATGCAGTCATTTACATCTGGAACAGAATCAAACACAGTGTGGACAACCTCAGATTCAAACCTTGCAACTATTAGCTAGGTCTACATTCTAACCCTGACACCTACCTGGGTAGCTAACTCATCTTACTTAAGAATGCATTGTGTGAATGCAGTGAAAAGACGTGGGGTTACAAAATTACAGGGATGGGCAACTAATATGGACCATGGCTTAGGATTTACAAAAAGGACAACATTCTGGGCATTTAGGTACATAATTTGCAAGATAAATTCATGTCAGCACAGTGGTCCCAACTAATAACAGCAAGTGAAAACCTTCATCCGTCAGACAGTGGAACAATGGCATGTATTACATGGCTTCTGTTAACAGACAAATACAAGGGGCTGTACATCAAGGACACAGTAATATATGTGGGGGTACTGCATGTAAAGATAACATCTAACAAAGTGCACATCACAAATCAAATACACGTATCACTTTATTTCCTCATTCGGCATTTCAACTTTATGTTAGACCATCTGACTTCCTCCAAAGATGAAGATGAGGTGGTTGTTGAAATTAATTTAATAATGAATGCAAAAGTGCACTTGAAGCCAAGTTTGCAAATCATAGCATATTCCACAAACCTTTTTGGCAGAAATTAGCTTTACACACAACACTGTACTTAAACAGGTGCTGTTAACAGAACATTACTGATTATGAAGATAGGGATCAAAGGTGAAGCAACAGTCCTGCCAAAAGGTGCTCCTTCCAAACAAAAAAAATCCAAAAGAAAATGGTAAAAGGAGTACCAAACCACGATGGATATAATGATGAATAAGTCCCAGTAAAATCCAACAGGAAAAGTCTTTATTATAAACCAAAAAGTAAGCGCTTTCGCGTGGGTCCTCCCATGCTTCATCAGACAACATTACATACAAAATGCAAACCCTTTATATACTCCTTGCTAGAACAGCAAGGCGGGAAATCAACCAATTAATCAAGCAAGGACCGACAGACATGGTCAAATTTGTTACTAAATACACCAGTAACATTAATGCCATCAAAACTGTTATATCCAATAACTGGAATGTACTTATGACTGATAACATAACCAGAAAGTTAATAGGTGCTAAACCAGGCTTTGTTTTTAAAAATTGTGATAATTTGAAAATGATTCTGTGCAATGATAGACATACTGTTCTACCCCTAATGAATTCCATGTTATCACCCTACGGCACTTTTCCCTGTAATCATTGTAAACGGTGTTCTTTTATTGTGGATGTCCAAACTTTTTGGAATCCCCTAACTCAATTTTTGTTCCGTCCCAGATTTCATGCTACTTGTGATACCAAGAATTTAGTATATCTTGCAACCTCTAATGAATGTGAAGCGTTCTATGTAGGGTTGACTACCAAGAGGTTACAGGACAGGATATATAACCATTTATATGATATCCGGAAGTCCAAAGAAACGAATGCTTTAGCTAAACACATAATGGAATTTCCCCTACATAGTTTTTCGTTCAGGGTATTACAAATATTGAGACCCAGACAGCGGGGTGGCAATTCTGCCAATGACCTTGCATTGGCGGAATTGAAATGGATTATGCAACTTGGTTCACATACATTTTTAGGACTTAATGTCTATATATTCCTGAGACCAGCACTTGAGTTAAATATTATATTATAGCTTTAGGCTATATTTTGTGTTTCATTTGTTTTATCATCTTTTTACTGTTGTGATATATATGAGTAAGTTATTATATGCTCCATTCTAGACTTTGGACACTTTTAAATCTCGTTTTATTCATCTAAGCATTAGTTATACATACATTTATAACAATGTTTCCTTTTTTTGTTTGTAGTTTCATATTGATATATATACATATATGTTGTTGCTTGTTATACATGTATTTTTGTCCATGACACATATATTTTGATGTGTTATCAAGCTCTATCTTGCTATATAATATTACCATATATTTCTAGTCGTATACCTTAAGCATTTATGCTTATGCTATGTTATATGGGTCTATATAGCAACGGGACATAGGTATTCTAACTGTATGCACATGTATAGTTTTTAGAGATTAATGTAATATTGTTGCAGCCATGCACGATGTCATCTGCACAATTATACACTCATATTCACATTAGATGTTTTTATGTATTTGAGTGATGTCTTAGTCTATGTGAAGCATCGCTCCAGGAGCCATTATTCTTTATGTTGTTCTTTTGCTAATCCATCGTCGGAACTGCATACTCTGTATGCATAGGAATTTAATAGGGTTATATAGTCACGAGTTTTAAGTATATTAGGCTCCAGCATCTTTTATCATATTAATTTTGCAATGATACCATCATATTTGAGACTTGCGTTTGTAAGCAAGTCTTTTATAAATTAATGTGTATATATAGTCCTAGATTGATCCCTTTATGAGTGAGTTTAACTGATACTTTTACTTCATTCAAGCTTTGTTACTACAATTCATTGCTAGTTTGCTTGGAGCTCTTTTGTTGACACCAATACTACAATTATACGTTCTGAATGCTTAGTGTTATAGTAACGTTGTTTGAACTATATAGTGCCCGATTCCAACAATGATAATAGTTTCTTAAACATAATCACGCATTTTTTAAAATTGTGTTTTTAAAATTGTGTTTTGAATTGAGAAGAATGTAGTTGAGATATTTAACTACAAACTGTTTTTTAAAAAATGCTAATTTATTGATTAATTGGTTGATTTCCCGCCTTGCTGTTCTAGCAAGGAGTATATACAGGGTTTGCATTTTGTATGTAATGTTGTCTGATGAAGCGTGGGAGGACCCACGCGAAAACGTTTACTTTTTGGTTTATAATAAAGACTTTTCCTGTTGGATTTTACTGGGACTTATTCATCATTATATCCATCGTGGTTTGGTACTCCTTTTACCATTTTCTTTTTGATTATGAAGATAGTCATAACTGTGCTATTTATAAACATGTACAAAATAACCATTAATATCAATAAACAGGTATGTAGACCAGAATTTTCAACAATGTGTAAAAGACACAACAATAAGAATATAATGACACATTTTCCCTATGTGGAGTTGAACCCGCAGCACACTAACAAATGTATGGCAGCCCGTTTCTTTACAGCCAGAGCTAACAGTCAGCACGTTTCTTCTTAACAAATAGCTATTGAGTGTGTGTACCTATAGCCCTGCAGATAATAGATGAATACAGAGATATCTGGCATATAACTACTACAGGCTATCATGATCTACACAGATAACAGCTATCAGCACATATTATGATGAAAAAGATATACGCAGGCAGCCAGACAGGTATTCCTATTAGGTTAAACAAAGGGGACTGTAATAAGAATGTTCACTTTATTAAGAGGAATGTAATACAGAAGTTATTTATGAGTTACTATTCACACATAGACAGGTAGACTTGGGGATAATGTAGTATTATGGATAAATATGAAATGCATAGTCATCAGCAGCATACTCACTAAAGGCATCATTGATTCATGACTATACTGGATGTGTGAAATTATGTTGTTATATGATGGAAAACGTATATCAATAATGTTCAATATTATGTACATTATTAACATTAGTAAATAAATAAATAAATAAATAAACAGGGGACTGGAAACCATACTTACATGGAGAACAGTCACAACATCTTCTTAATTATCCAGATGAGATAATTATCAGAACATCTGCTTAATAGCTATAAAAGACATGTATCTGATTTACTTGGGACACAGCTATATCTGAAAATTCTGCAGGAATGCTGAAGTATACGTAGTATTATGACACTTACTGTAGGCATCCACTGGCTATCGATGCCCATTGACAACCCTCCAATGAAGCTCCTGTACATCCCTCCAATGCAGGTCATCGTAGCAGCGCTGAATCTGCACTTCAGTCTGGTAGATACCCATATGCTGCTGATGCTCCCTCACAATCCGGCTCCAAATGTTGATCATTGCAAATTTCCCTTGCCTCACTCACATGTGATGTTCCACTCCAGCGAAAATGGTCAACATCTGGGTGGTCTCCTCCATGGTCCATTTGGGTGCCCAAGCATGTCAAAGCCTCCTGGAAGTAGCCATCATGATAATGTTGACAGTCCAATGAAGAAGTACATAGATCCGAAAATTGCTCAGTGAGGTCCCAGTCAGTTCACAGATAGCAATGGTTTAATCTCTAGATGTATCAAAATCAGCATTTAAAAGTGGTGCTTATGCCATGTTTGATCATTGGAAGGTAAAGGGCATATGCTACACATGGTACCTTTATACCTATTGGGTATTTGTATGTAACACTTTCCCATTAAGCCGAGCTATTGGTTAATGTGCCAAATGTCAAGAACTTGCATGGACACATGCAAACAGGATTCCAAAAACTTGAAATTTAATGAACCTCATTATTTATGGTGCAAATCGTACTTAAAAAATGCATGCACACAGCTGCTCTTACTTTTAGTTATACTTGAGTCATAGGTAGCTGCTAAGGTAATTTGGCACCTGCTAGCATTGCTGTTTTGGGGAGTGTTAGCTCATTATACACCTGTGTCAGTATTGCTCATTATCAAATGCATCTCTTTAGACTGATGCATTTACAGAAAATATGTGCATTATGAAAAATGTTTGTACCTCACTGAAGTGGTGTGTGATTTACCTTTATGCATGCAGGTGACATCTTCATCAAGGACTTGCAGTCATTTCCCATAAGCAGTCATACATTCAGATGTAAACAGCAAAACTGATAAGTACATAAAGACAGATTTACAGATTATCCATATATCTTCCGGGTGACTCCATACACTCTGTGGTGTATACACAGAAAATAAGGATTCCGAAATTATCCACATATTGCTATATATTCTGTATTCCATTTACTGTTATGGATATTTTACTCACTGATGATTCTTTAAACAAGTAATACAACTACCGGATCAATACCAAACGGATCTGTACTACCTATGGCCTGCTTACAGAGCCTGAGGTTTTCCGATGGTTTCTGCAAGTTGTTCAATTTATAATTTACAGATGGCCTTTGCTGATGTGGATGGCATTCACTGCTCGGTAATTATTGTGTTAATATATGGCCATCATGTATAAAATGTCATATGATTGCTTTAGACTAGTTATATGTTTAGGCTGCAATTACATGACAGGAACAGCCATCACACTTTTCTGTTATACACATATGTTTGTGTAGTATGTTAATACAAAATGCCTGCAGACTGTGGCTCTTTTGGCATGATGCTGCTGCATTTGGACCAGCAGTCTCTAAAAATCTAATGTGAGGAGTTTGACTCCCACAGACAGCCTCTACAGATATCACAAGTTATGTTGCTTTACAAGTGTTATCTATGCAGGCGTTGTTGTATGCTTTTATAAGTCATATTAGTATATATCACAGTGAGTATTTCATAGAATTTTTCATAGCACAGGCATGCATAGTGTTTACAGTAGCATCAGTAGTCCACTTAATCATTTCCATTAGTGGGCCCCACATGAATCTGAACATGTGCATATCACTGTTTTTCAGATGGTAAACAGACCTAGGGGGACAATTTCTCCCCACAGTAGAATGAGATTATAATAGATGCTATGTGACAATATGGAGGGAGACTCCTTGGATGTAATACCTACTATATGTTTTAACACAGTTGGAATGGTTCATGCTGGCAAAGATGTGATTAAGAACGCTATAACTTTAAACCAAGCTGGAAAGCACAAACTAGTAACTTTGAAAATGAAAATACCAGGATCCAACCAAGAGACACACTGAGGCACAATGAGCTAGCGCTTTCATCCACTTTTAATGATGTGAACTTCTTCAGAAAAACAAATAATAACCACCTAACCACGTTTTAAATGATTCATTACAGGAAATGATGTCATAGTCTGCACAATGAAATAAATTTAGAGTAATACTATGTAAAATAATTGATATATCTATAAAAATGTATATACATACATATAAATAAATACAATATATCAATATGTTATTCCATGCTCTATTTATCTATACTTTAAAAAACATTTTATGTTAATGACTTTATTAAGCCCTGGGTATGTATCAGCCCCAAAAAGGAGCTGCCAAAATGCTTCCCTCTGTTCTAATATGTTGTCAATGTCACCACCAAATATTTTTTTCTCTACATAATCTAAAACGAAAAATTCAAATTTCTTAAAATTCATACAAGAAAGAGAATGTCTAGCTAAAGAATTGTTTTTATCTTTTTTCTTTATAGCTAGAACATGCTCATAAATTCTACGTTTTAAAACTCTTTTTGTTTTGCCTATATAGTAATTTTGGCATGTGGAACAAGTAGCCATGTAGACTACATTTTCACTATGGCAATTAAAATATTTTTTTGCCCAAAATGTTTGTCCCAAATGTTCTATTGTAATGAAGGATGAATTACACATGAACCTACATTGTTTACAGTCTTTACATGCAAAAGTACCTTTTTTATTGCTAACTGATCTGTCATTGTAAGTTTCTGACTTCTGAGAAGTTTCTAACTTCTGTCTAATGTTTGTAACTTTTTTATATGTAAACTTTGGTAAATACCCCAAAGATAAACTTAATTAAGTAGAATTTATGAGTAGAATTTATGAAGTCATTAACATAAAATGTTTTTTAAAGTATAGATAAATAGAGCATGGAATAACATATTGATATATTGTATTTATTTATATGTATGTATATACATTTTTATAGATATATCAATTATTTTACATAGTATTACTCTAAATTTATTTCATTGTGCAGACTATGACATCATTTCCTGTAATGAATCATTTAAAAGGTGGTTAGGTGGTTATTATTTGTTTTTCTGAAGAAGTTCACATCATTAAAAGTGGATGAAAGCGCTAGCTCATTGTGCCTCAGTGTGTCTCTTGGTTGGATCCTGGTATTTTCATTTTCAAAGTTACTAGTTTGTGCTTTCCAGCTTGGTTTACTGTTGTTTCAGTTTTTGTTTTGGAACCAACATTGATGGCAGCTGAGGTTTCTTCACAAGAAGACTTGTTAAATCTTTCCACCTATCCAGTTCCTGAAAGAGGTGAAGAGTTGCCTACTACATCAACTTTTTCATTACAATTGTCGAGTACTGTTACCAAGATAGTACAAAATTGTTTGGAAGAACAATTAAACCTCAAAAAAGTCCAAAAGGGCGAGGGCGCTTTAAAACCTGAAGTGGGAGATTGCCCACGCCCTTTTCAGTCCTTGGAAGCCTGCAGTGAAGAAAATCCTGTTAACCGAAATGGTGAGGGAGCTGAATCACGAAGTATGGCAAATAATCTTGTATGGAATTACATCAGTAAATCTTATGAGAATCCGTTTACAAATCTGACAGAGATTCCAATGAATGAAACTGTAAGTAAACAATTACATGATTCCAATTCATGTTTTGAACTGGAGAGACTTGTTTTCAAGTATGTGTCTTTAACTTTGGAAGTACAATACTTAGGGGAATGTATTAATCGTAAAATAGTTCTGCAAGGTCTGAGAACGGCAAAATTCCCAAACTGTGTCTCTCCTGGTGATGATTTGTGCAATGTTTTAATAGAATTGTACAATGAGACTGGTTTGGCCATGATGAGAGTGCTTGTCTCTCACTATGAAAAAGAAATAGTTAAACTCAAGGACAGTATTAAATCTATGGATGAAAGTATAAAAAGTTACATCTGCTTCAATAATTTTTCAACATTATATAATGGAATTGAAGCAAAGGCGGACAGACATAGAGCTACCATTATAGCTAGAAAACAAAATAAATTAAAGAGAGACATTCAAGCATATAGGTCGAATCAGGCTTACATCAGTATTACTGATGTGAGTGGCACCACAGTACCTACAACTAATAACAATTCTTTGGTCAATATGGTGGCTAATACCCAAGAGGGGTTGACTACAGGAAATAAGGAGGTTTTTCCTAGAGTGAATGAAGTACCAGTTAATTTGGTTAATGATGAATAGAGTGTCAATGTAAATGGTACTACAAATAACACAGCAAGAGTGGGAACTAGTTTTGCTGGAGTGGTGGCTACTTGCAATGGACATTCGAATGGACATGTCACTCGCCCTTTTCGAAAACAAGGGCCCTCCATGAAAAGGATTACCAAATGGTACAATGTAACGCAGCAGAAAGGGAAGACAAAGGGGAAGAACAAACGGAGGTGATTTCATCTCCAAGAGATAACTTTACAATAGATATTGTCAATTTGAGTAGTACTTCCTTTTGTGCAGCGACCAACAACATGCTAAGAAAAGGTTTTTCTTTTATTCCTACCAACAGGATGAACATTGGCAAGTTAATGATTGATTTTAGGCTTTTTTTGCATAAACTTAATCTGCAATACATTCTGCATGATGTTACTAGTGGAACAGGGAAATTCCAGGCTTACTAAACCAAGTGTCTTTAACCCCCCATTGGTGAACACACTGCAAGTGTTTCAGAACATTTGTGAAAAAGAGTTTAGAGAGATCAAACATGGCAATGTTAAAAATAACTTATCTGAAGCTGAATTTATTGCTTTGGAAAATATAAGTAGGAATTCTAACATCAGAACTGTGAAAGCTGATAAAGGGGGAAAAATAGTTATCATGGACACGTGTTTATGAAAAATCTCTTAGTACATTGTTAGAAGATTCAGACACTTATTCTAAAGTTTCTTTACACTTTGTCAACTACAGTTTTAGGAAAATTGATACCCTGTTGTTTGATATGTTTTGCCAAGGGGAAATCGACAAAGCTGATTATGATTTTCTAGTGGTAGAACATCCCAAAATGGCTACGTTTTTTGGAATTCCAAAAATTCAAAATAATGAACTAAGTCCATATTTTAGACCTATAGTCTCTGCCAGACAATTTAAAACTGAGAATATTTCAATATGGTTAGACAATGTTCTTAATCCAATAGTACAAAAATCTGAACACTATATAAGAGATTCTTGGCATTTGCTTGAGATCCTAGGCAAATATAAAGTGCCTGATAGAGACATATATTTTTGTACGCTAGATGTCACGAGTTTGTATACTTCCATTAATCAGGAAGTAGGTTTAGAGTTCATGAGAGAGTATCTAACATGTCATACTGATTTTTCAGGTGAAAAAGTAAACACAATTTGTACATTAATGGAATTAGTACTCAACAATATTTTTTTCAAATTCAATAATACATTATATAAGCAAATATCAGGTGTAGCCATGGGAGCAAGAGTGGCACCGGCTTTTGCAAACATAGTCATGGCCAATTGGGAAAATAGGTTCCTGAAGTTACACCCTGGTTACAACAAGGTAGAATTATACTATAGATACATAGATGATTTGCTTTTTTTGTGGTCAGGGGAACATTCTGAATTTGTAGAATTTGTATCTGACCTTAATGGCACTACAGATTTTTTATTATTTAAAATAGGTGGTTATGGTGAACAAATTAACTTTTTGGATTTGACACTTAACATAGATAATGTTACAAGAAAATTTAGAAGTAGAATCTATAGGAAGTCCTGTTTTGCAAACCAGTATTTGCATAGGGATAGTTTTCATCCAATACACATGAAAAAAGGGGTTATCAAGGGTCAAATTATCAGACTCAGTAGGCTCACTTCTGATGAACATATATTTTTAAATGAGCTTATCTTTCTTAGAGAATTATTTCTCCAAAGAGGTTATGACCGAAGGTGGTTAGAGAGGTTTTACTTTTAAGAAAAGGTGTTGCTCAGCCCATTTTGGCTTCTGAGGACATAATGGTGGGAGCTCCTATAAGTTTACATCATAGTAACACAAGAAAAAATCAAGAATTCAACATAGCATTTCCTTTGCCAATAGTAAATGAAATTTGGTGTATAAAGGAAATCATTGAGAAGAACTGGAGAATCATTTTAGGTAACAATGAATTAAGTTTATCTTTGGGGTATTTACCAAAGTTTACATATAAAAAAGTTACAAACATTAGACAGAAGTTAGAAACTTCTCAGAAGTCAGAAACTTACAAGGACAGATCAGTTAGCAATAAAAAAGGTACTTTTGCATGTAAAGACTGTAAACAATGTAGGTTCATGTGTAATTCGTCCTTCATTACAATAGAACATTTGGGACAAACATTTTGGGCAAAAAAATATTTTAATTGCCATAGTGAAAATGTAGTCTACATGGCTACTTGTTCCACCTGCCAAAATGACTATATAGGCAAAACAAAAAGAGTTTTAAAATATAGAATTTATGAGCATGTTCTAGCTATAAAGAAAAAAGATACAAACAATTCTTTAGCTAGACATGCTCTTTCTTGTATGAATTTTAAGAAATTTGAATTTTTCGTTTTAGATTATATAGAGAAAAAAATATTTGGTGGTGACATTGACAACATATTAGAACAGAGGGAAGCATTTTGGCAGCTCCTTTTTGGGGCTGATACATACCCAGGGCTTAATGAAGTCATTAACATAAAATGTTTTTTAAAGTATAGATAAATAGAGCATGGAATTACATATTGATATATTGTATTTATTTATATGTATGTATATACATTTTTATAGATATATCAATTATTTTACATAGTATTACTCTAAATTTATTTCATTGTGCAGACTATGACATCATTTCCTGTAATGAATCATTTAAAAGGTGGTTGGGTGGTTATTATTTGTTTTTCTGAAGAAGTTCACATCATTAAAAGTGGATGAAAGTGCTAGCTCATTGTGCCTCAGTGTGTCTCTTGGTTGGATCCTGGTATTTTCAACGCTATAACTTTGTTTCCCTACAGTAGTCACATTTCATCCCTCTCCTCTCATGCTGTTTTCACACAAGGACTTAGGTGTGTGTTATGGTTGTATTCCATGTGTCAGTTATGTTGGATATGTCACATTAATTTTCAACTCCATGTTATATATATTCCATGACCCAAACACAGACAAGACCTCATGGTAAATCATTATCATCTGTAACATTGCATTGAGCTATATGTGTCATATGTCTTTAATGATACACAGCATGTGATGTAAGCATGTTGTCCTGATCTGTGGCATTTGTCTCTTCTTTTTAGCACATTGACTGCCTTTATCTTCCATTAGCCCATCCACTGATCCCAATGTGAGATCTGATGTATGGTAGCATGGCCCAGTGGCACACACACAGACATGGTGATGCAGTCTGGCCCAGATAGTAACAGTAATGTGGATGCAGCTGTAGCCTCAGATGTGCAGGAAAACTTGTCCAGCCATTGTGATGATGCAGGAACATCAGATAGTAGACAGGATGAGGCCTATGGACAACAGACCCCATGTTGAAACTGTTGCTGATGTTGACAGTTCCCCACAACACATTGATACTGTCCATCACTGTAGATGTAGGTGGACAGCTGATGTGCATGGCACATGTAAGAGGGTGCATGCCTACTCCTATAGGCAAATGAACATTCTCAGTGATGTCATGGATCTGACATCCGTGTATTTGCTTGTGTCACATACTGTATTGCACACCAGTTGGGCGTGCTGCATGAAGGAAAGGTGAGCAGACACAGTGAGGTAATGGTGACATTGGCTGCACAGAATAAAAGTATGTTATCTGTGGCATGGTCCACAGAATCCCTCGACACAACAATACTACAGCAGTGCATAGTGCAATCAGGGTTCTGTGTGCCCTGACTGTGCATAGCTGATTTCCACATGGGAGAGGCAGGTCCCCTCTCAGCAAAACAAACCTTGCCCACTGGGGATCAATGTCTATGCTCAAACGTGCACACACTTCCACTACTGACCCAGCTGATGTGGGCCTGGCAGTCATGACCAGACAGTCAAGTTGCAGTCATGCTCCTTCCCACAGTGTATCTACACATGGTGATGTCACCCCAGCAGTCTCTTCTGTGGAGCAACCTGAGCCAAGTATTTCCATATGTAGTAGGGGCACACTGGACTACAGTGTGAGCTGTCAGTGTGGGCACCCTAGACTGTGTTAGAATAACACTAACAGTTGATCCACTCTGTCCAGCAGTGTCAGTCTCACACTGTGGCAGTTATGATTGCTGTGCAGAGCACTAACAATGACTTCTGTCTGTGTTTGTTAATAAGTCTGATGCCACAGGAATCCAACAGTTTTACTAACCATAGCTTACTCCATCTATTACATTACTTTATCCATAGTTTAGAGTGATACATTTTGCTTGTGATGCTGACAATAGTTCTGCATTATGTCCTGAGTTGTTTTCTTGTTTACATCTTTTTATAGTGGACAGATGGGAGAAGGCATAGTAGGTGAGAAAGCTATAGGGAAATTAAGTGTCTGAGAAGGGTGATAAGGCTAGAGGTGATGGAAATGAAGTTCCTGAGAAGGGTGGTAGGATGCACAATATGTGACTGGTAAAGAAATGAGGAGATAGAGCAGAAGCCAAAGTAGCTACAATTGCAGAAAAGATCAAAGAGAACAGATTGCAGTGATTCAGACGTGTGCAGAAAAGCAGAAGACAATCTGATGAAGAAGATTTGGGACAGCCAGGAAAAAGTCAAGAAGAAATAAGGGCATCCAGCAAAGAGGTGGATGGAATGTGTGAGAGAAGATCTGCAATAGTCAGGCATGAGTGTTGACGAAGGTGTGACATTGAATAGAGAGAAATGGCAACAGTTAACACAACACCCCGACCCCATGTAGAAAATGGGAAAAAGGGGGTTGTCGGTGATGAGGATGATGATGATGAGGTGGGAATGTGTTGCACATATGTGTGTCTGTTATTGCCTGCCATACACAAATACACCAATGTGAGTCTGTATGCATACCTATGTCAGTTGTGCCCTGAGCTGATGATCCCTGTTGTGACAAATTTGTATATGCTCATACTGTAATATGTTATGATTATGTTATGTCTGATGTTCAGTACATACATCCATTGGGTAATTGCCATTAGATGGAATTTGTGCTGCTGTGGTGGGGCAACATCTGAACATCAATGTTTAATGTGTGCAGTTCTATACATGTCGCTTGTCATGACTCAAAGTTATGTGTCAGATGCTGCCATGTTACCTGGGCCTCCACTTGTGGTCGCACTCTCTGCCACCCACACCTGTGTCTTCTGCCCCCTATGTCCTCCTTCTCCTCCACTGATACCTGTGGGATGTCATCTGCAGACATCTGAGGTTCTTGGGGTAGTTCACCCACACCTGCAACAGGAAGACCACAATGTGCTGTTGTTAGCATGTTGAATAGCATGGTACACACAGTTATCATCTGTGCAGTCTTGTCAGGTATGTATTGAAGTGCACCCTGGATGTATCCAGACATCTGAACCTAGCTTTCAGTACACCAAATACATGCTCAATGGTATTGCATGTTGTTACATGCACTCTATTGTATGCCTCCTCTCCAGGGTTTGATGGTTCTCTGAACAAAGTCATTAGCCACAGCTCAAGTGGATAACCACAGTCACCTATTGTGGGGAGTAAACACAAATGTCAGCACAGATATTGTTGGGAAGGATGTCCTTAGTTTACATCCTAGCTGTGTTTCTGTACATACCCAATAGTAGTCCCTCAGGTATTTTACCTTGCTGGAATATAGCCCTCAATCCACTTTCCACTCCATATGTCAGCATCATAGACATTTCCAGGGTGTGTTGTCATGATGTTTGTTAGGCTACCATCTGCTGCACACACAACTTGACAGTTGATGGATGGCCACCCCTTTCTGTTTATGTATCTGTCTGCTTCAGGATGTACTGGTGTCTTGATAGGTACGTGTGTGCTTGATAGGCATGTTTGTGCAATCTATTGCACTGAATACATGGGGGAAGTTTTCAGTGCTGTAAAACTGGTGCATTACAGTTCTCCACCCTATGGGGGTGGATGGAAAGTGTATGTAATTATCCACCTTGCTGCACACTAGGATACGACTGACAGCTGTCTGTGATATGTTCACAGTATCCTGTATGTGTGTCTGGAATGTCCCAGATACAAATACATCCAGGCTGAAACACACTTTGGTTTCAATGGGAATGGGATTTCCTCACAGGATCTGCACTGACATGTGTGGGGCACACGTTGAAGACAGCCTGTATCAGTTGTCAGCCTAGCTCTGACTTTAGCTAGCTGGCTGGCTTCTATGGTGCACACACCATTGTAGCCTCATTTACAGTTTGTATCACTGCAGCCTGTTGCAGTTCATCAACAGCAGGTTGCATTCTATATATTTTTTGATGTTTTGCCACAGATTTCACCAAAATCGGTAGTATTTGCTTGGTCCATGTAGCATACACCAAGGATTTCAGAAACGGAGTCAGCATGGCTGTTTGTCACATTTAAGTTACATTGTGCGCACATGATGTGTTTTGGAATTGGACCATTGTGTGCAAAATCCCTAATTACCCTACGCTGAATACCTAAGTCCTTGGGCTGCCTTCAGTATGCTTTCCGAAATCACGTCTGCATTAGGTGTGCTGAAGTCTTCCTTCAGCATGTTGCGCTGCTCGCAAATAGCTTCCGTGAACTTTACAGAATCCGTCTCAAAGTTAATGGAAACATCAACAAGACTCATATTAACTGGTAAGACAGTACTGCATTCCAGAAATGCTAGCATAAAAATAAACATTTAAAACAGGTTTATGATGTGATTCTAAAAGTAAGGCCAGATACAAAATGCTGCTTGACCATTTAGTAAGTTTTTCTTTGCTACATAACTATTAGAAAATAGTTACTGATCAGATAGTGTAGTAATATTAAATCATTGTTATGTAAGCTGGATTTATTTTTAACCAATGTTTTCACATTATGTCTAATTTGGTATATATGTAGATGTTTTTGCATTGTAAAATTATTGTTCTTAAAATATTTTTGTAATACTTTGGAGCTTTTCTCCCTGGACTTCTGTTAAAAATTGACACCTACCCAGTCAGACTTTCCCAGTAATCAAATGTCAATAATAAATAAATAAATAAATAAATATATAAACACTTAGAAATGAGATTAAATAAACTTGTTGGGAATCTATAGGCCCCGCTTAACCCCTTTGTAAACTTATTGCTTTTATCTCTGCAAACGTATCCTTGACCCCTGACATTCACAGAGGTCACACCCTGATTAACCTGTGGCATAATAGCTTCTCCCCATGGACCCTCTTTTGGCATATGGTAAGGTCATTTCCCCATACCACACACCTGTGTCACAAACCTGCCATTTTAGGTTACACCCATTCTTCTGTCTAGCCTATGGGTCTAATCATCTTCCCTACTAGAATCGCCAGATATATTTTTTCTTCCATTTAGTTTGCTTACTGTTTATAAAAATGTTTCAACGAGCTCATACTGAATAAATCCAAGCCAGCATCCAGTAAAGACTTCTTTACATAATGATGCATACATTTCATTATGCCTTAAAATAGTTCCCACAAACTCTTTGGTCTTCCTTACTTATTCTCCTCTTGTGTTCCCAGCATAGCTCTCTGCAGCCCTGATTTTTCTCGTATTGTTTTCACCATATCCCTCATTAAATACTTGATTTTTTGGTAAATCTCTGTGGATTACTGTTAGACAATAATGGCAGACATAGTTTTAGACTTTTTAGTCTTCTAAAAATGCATGCTGATGGAAAATCTGCTGTTCTGTTAGCTTCCTACGTGAATTAGAGTATTATTCAAAAATTGTCCCTGATTTTGGACCTTTGCCATGTTATATTTTGGCTTTGTTCCTGACTCTTGAGCAAAGTAGTTGAGAGCTATGCTCACTCCTAATAATGCAGAAAGCTAGATGGCTTCCCATTGCTGCCAGAGCCAGTTTCTAAACTCTCTCACTTTCATATTGCTAAAAGAAAGTTACTGTCCCCAGCCTCAATCATGCTAGAAAACTAAGACTGCATCATTCCTCATATTCCTTGAGAAATACTGACAATGATAAACTAAAAAGACCTCAGTTCTCATTAGCAGCTTTTCAAAAATCATTGAACGAACCAGTACTCTCCACCGTGAATAGTTTACCCAAGGAAATAACTGCAATATCAATTTCAAGAAGGAAGTTAAACATTTAACTGAAGACCATTAATATGCTAGCATTAGACCTTCAGAATAACTTAATTAACGTTAACATTATTAATCACTCATATAAATTTGTATCTTTGTGAAGCTGGGTCTCCACTGAAAATGGGGAAAGAAACTCATTCAGACCTTCCCAGGAAATAAATGACAGTAAATAAATAAATAAGTGATCAACTTTATATATTACTTATGGCAAAGTAGCACTCTGTACTGCCACCTCTAGAACAAATGTTTGTCTATTTTCATTAGTGCTGTATTTTCCAAAATTGGCCTAGACTGTGACTGAAAAGGATGTGTACCACCCCATTCTCTTGATGAAAAAAAGCAAGCAAATAAAAATAAATAAATATGTAGGAAGACACTATCAGCTTTCCGATTGATGCCTTATTCTATGATATGAAAAGTAAGCTTCCTCTGGAAAATTTAAAGTGTTTAGTGGTTTGCAGAGAAAAGCTCAAGTATCATACTTTTAATGTCACTTCTTTTCTCCCACTCATTCAGCAGGTCTTCCCCAACTGCACTGGATAGGGGCAATCATTCCTATGTTGTTGGAGGAAAAAAATGTCGATTTGACCCTAGCTGATGTTTTCAGATTTAATGATTTCTGTTTATTTTGTGCCCCCATTTCTGTATCCCAGTGGTGAACCCTTACTTCTTCCCTTGAGTTGGGGCCAAAACATCACTGAACCTGAAAGCCCCAGAATACCACAAAGTCATTACTATTTGCATAGTCTGCATATTCCCCTTTTCCAAGGCTGCCACCTCATCCATCCTAACCAGTTATGTGAGAAGTTATACCATTGCTCATGTCTTGCCTCTTATCAGACTTTCCCTTTCAAACCTCACCTAGCTTGTCACGATCCTGTTGGTCATTGAACCTTTGCTATCCCTGATACATCCTGATACATCTGTGAAGTTTACCTGATTCACTGTCATAGCCAAATGTACCCTTACAATGGCAGAACTTTGCCCAATTTACAACTAATCTGTCAGAAATTCCATAATGTGAAAATATGAAAACTTTCCCAAACCACCACCTTATGGATGGAATATTCCAACTGCCTTGAAGGCCTTCATATATAACCTTTTAGTGTTTTCAGCTCAGGACTCCAACATTAAATCTGCCACATTTTTCTCTGGTATCCCAGAGCTGTGTGTGATTATTCTTCCTTTAAGAGTCATTTCTGGTACAAGCATTCCAGACATCTGATCCTGAAAGATGATATAATGTATCCGCTCTTGAAATGTCTTCTCCAGGAAGGTATCTATCACATAGTGCTACATTTCAAACAGACAAATGCAGTCTCTGTTGCCATAAACCATGTTATCCTGTCTGTTTTGCTTGTAATAACAGTCATTGCTTTGACTTCTATGTTTATTGTTTCTTCTTTCTAAATAAGAATGCAGGCTATATATTCAGCATTCTCAAGAAAGATATTTTTACATTTTGTTTATACCACACTCTTTCAGCCATTTGACTGGATGCTGGAGTCCTGAAATATGCCCCTTTTCCCACTGTGCTGACCATGGCAATGAAAACTGAATTTCAATTTTAAAATCTCACACTTTCCTCCAAAAGGATTTCTTTTTTTTTGTCCAGAAGATCATCCCAGTAGCTCTCTTTCTTGTACCCAAATGACCAATTTGTTCCTGCTTTAGTGAGACAGCCCTCTAGCCCATTCATTTGCCAGTGGGGGCAAGGGTCCAGTATTAGGCAATAAGTGAGTCTGTAGATCTTGTGGACTCTTCTAATTCCTACCCACTTGACAGCTTGTGAGATATGCTATAGCTGCCTTCAGGAGGTGACCACACATTTCCATGCACGCACAACCTCCAGACTAAATAGCACACAGTTTTGTGGCATGAGGCACACTAGGATCCTTGCTGCAGGAAATATACCTGCACTCCTGAAGGTGCTGCCAGCCCAGTGAGCCAAGCTTCAGCCTTCTTCCATGATGGGTGAGCTAGTGTCAGCTACTCACTCCATCTTCTCCTGCCCAATTGCCTCCAGCGCCGTTTGCACTAACTGAGCAGAAGTCAACTTTGTTATCATATATTGCTATTTATTTTTTTATCTATCCTTCTTCATGGCAGGTCTGATTTTAACTCAGTGTTGCATCTTTTTTTGCCATCACTAAGTGCATTGCTTATTTGCCCACAGATGTCCCTCTCAGGCAAATTGCTCCATAAGTGAAAGTTAACGACCCTACTATCTCCATTTATGTGTTTATTTACTTACTTTTTGATTACCTGGTAGGGGAGGGGGTGCTTGTCTCATGACCCCTGTCAGCCATGACCTGGACTCATTGAGCAGATAACATTCAGAAAGGCTTTATCTTACAAAAAAAAAGTGTACAGTCAATGTACAAAGTAGGCAAGGTTGACAAGAAGTAATTAAAACAGTACGTATAACACAAAGTAATCTTAAAGATATTTATAAACATTACATATGTATAATAAACCCAGGTTTAGAGTGTAAATGTGTGAAAAGAGCCAGAGCACAGCCAGGGTGATTTGATTGTTATCCATTATCTCCAAAAAAATCATTTGGTTTCATTACTGAGGTGCACATGCAGTGTTTTTTTAATTCATCTGTGATAGAAACTGTTCTGATTTCATTGGGAAGGTAGCTCCAGGTAGCAGGTCCCAACAGAGAAAAGGCTATTTTGCCTATAGTATTTTGGAAATGGGGACTGGTGAGAAGGATCCCATTATCCTGGCTACCACTTAGAGGATAAGAATGCTCCCTTATTGATACTCTGGTTCTAATATTTTTAAGCTCAGAAGAAAGTTGGCCCTCTCATTAATGGGGAGCCAATGTTGCAATGATGAGTTTTTGAACTGGCAAGTAACGTAAATCTGACAATCTTATTCCTAACAATATGAAGCTTGTGGACAGACAGTACTAAAGTTTTGGAAGAAGGACATTCTTAGCAATAGCTAGTCTTGCTTTAGAGGTTAACAAACAGGTGATCCTGGAACAGAGATTTATTTGTGAAAGAACTTTTTTGGTGACATTCTCAATATCAGCTGTAAATGTGATTGAGGAGTCAAGTGTGATACCTAGAAATTTATACTCTGCAGCAAAATGGAAAGTATTGCTTATGGTGCCCATCAGCTGGTCCTCTTTAATCTTACTGCACCTTTTGATGGTATCAAATGCACCTTTCAGCCTGTTGATCTCATCATTTCGGTTGATGGCACTGAGCTTCCACATCAAACTTGGCCCAGAAGAAGTGAACCACCATGGCATCCCATTTGTCTTGTTCTCACTAAGGGTAGCATCCGCTGTATGCACCATGTCAGAAAGGAAAAATTATCCTGCATGTCCAACACTCCCTTTTTGAGATTAATAGGAACGTAATAAGACACTGGAAGATCCTGCAGCCACATGTCTACTGCTTCTCACACCATGAGACAAATCTCTCAAACTGCATATGCTATAGCTGTATCTATGTTAAAGCAGAAACCTGAAACCGGGAGGTAGATGGCTGCACTGTTTAATGTTTGTTTAATGGTTTGCCCATCAGCATAAGATTTTAGCATTTCAGAATGATTTTTTTCCTGATCTGAGATTTCACTTTCATATACTTAGTTCTTTGAAACATCTTTAGGTTCATAGATTCTTACTGTGCATTCAGTCTAGCAGATCATTGTGGAGACTAACCCAATTTCCCAATTGTCCCAAAGCACTGTCTGGTTAAGTGGCCTCTGCAGAGTAACATTACAGGTAAATGCAGGCTGAGAGGGAAACAAAGTGTGAACTACTGAAAATAGGTCACTAACATCTGATAATCTTAACCTCTACACTGTCAGACAATTGCTAATTATCTTTGTGGAATGTTGATATTTTTAGCACTGTAAATAGCCTTGTGTTACATAGCAGTTTTCACTAAGTGCTACACCATTGCAGCACTATTGTTGTACTTTATTTGATTACACTTTAAGACACGTTCTTAACAGCTTTACTTCAATATCCAATCAATTTATAGTGTATCATGTTTTATTTTGCACACTGCTTTACTGGGTTTTGTTCTTCACCTGTATTGCTGACTGTCTAATAAGTTTTGAAAGATAGGCATCAGGGTTTTTTTAATCATAATGGCACTTAAATCTGTTTGCTGAACTCATTTATACTGTTCTGCCACAGATTTCAGTCCCTTATATAGTAGTTCAGTTCACACACTAGCCATCCTGGCAACCATTTAAAATGTTGGGACCCACTAGATTGAGTCCCAAAATATGAACACTGAGTGGCAAAAAGATTGGACTTACATATGCTAAGTCAGAGATGCCATTGCTCAGACCTTGATATGACAATCTTGGAGTTGGTATATATAAGTTCAGGGTGTGTGGGTGGCTTGCTCCCCACATGGTGAGGGTTGTCCTCTTGCAAAAAGAAGTTTTAAGGTGAAGAATGATTTATGAAATTCACTTTTCTCTCTTGTTTTCTATGTGTGTGTTTTTTTTTTGATGGTTTCAGCACTCAGCATCACAACTGTCAACATTCCAGTAGGGAGGTGATGGTCCCCCTTCTAGCACTGTATTTTGGCACTAAACTTAGCCTAGATTGTTGCCTGTGCTTTACTATGTGAACCCCATGCTTACATTTTTTATATTTTTATGTGGCAGTTAATATGAGTGAAACTCTCAAACTGATGTTTCAGGTAATAACATCTGCTCTCTAGATTCATGTTTTATTTTGACTGATTGATTTTGTACCATGGCAAACTGTTTTTATTGCCATTTTCAGTTTCTGGGGAATTTGTTGGTTAGTTTTGTTTACTATTTTATTGGTTAGGTGTGACTATTTTCTATACCCTGAATTAGATTTGAGTTTACTGCTTATCACCTGTGTTTGTGCATGGAAACTTTGTGTTTTATTTTTATCTTAATTATTGGGTATAGGCCTGATTAACCTCTGGACTTGTTTCAGTTTTTGCAATTATATCCATAACTTTAATAACTTAAAGGTATTTTCCTTCCTGGAAGTGTATTTCTTGCCTTTCAAATTTGGTTCTCTTTACTTTTCTGATTCTGGGATCTGTATTCAATGGAAGTTATCAGCTGTTAGAGAATAAGTGACTAGTATTGCCCACCTGATTGGAGAACGGATGTTTTCCATCAAGATGCTAATGTACAGGTTATAATATCCATTGAAAAAGATCTGCTACTTTGTGACAACATACTAAACTGCCGTGAAACTTGGACATAAAAAAATAAGTACTATTTTTTACTCTTACTAAACAACACTTTGCTGTTAAGTGATCATAAAATTAAAAGAACAAAATAAATAAAACAAAACAAGAAAATGGCATGTTTGCATATGTGTGTGTGTGTGCACGCATGGGTGCATGTGCGTGTGTGTGTGTGTGTGTGTGTGTGTTGACATTAAATAATTACATAAAATATATTTTGGATGCAAACTATTTTCTTCAAAAACAATTACATATAACAGATCAAGTTTGAATAATTAGGTGGTGGAACTATTTAACATAAAAAATATAAAAAAGTAGTAATTAAAAAAAGAACAATGTAATAGATATCCAGTTTTCTAAGTGCTCTAATGCTCTCCACAGTATGTGTTATTGGTGCAGATTCAGTAAAGGCTACATGTTTTCTTTGTAACATGTGAACAAATCTAGCATGTACCTGAAAAATACACTCATACCATAGCAACATCAAAAGCCTTCTGTGGAGATAAATCAAAAGGAATATCAGTCCTCTGTGTTCTATAAATACACAAGTCCTCTCGCTTTCAGGTTCCCTAGCTACACAGTTACCTTGTTATGGTGTAGATTCAGGCCTTTGAGCATGGTGAAGATGCAAATGAGGTGTGAATTTATTAAAATTGCTAAATCCCAATTTTTTAGCTTTGTGTATCAGATGTAAACATAGTGTAGGCACTACTTCAGTGTTCCTTGCTAATGGATTGCAACTGTGAATGATTAGTGGGTGGGAGAAGGACTACACAACAATTCAGACTCCCTACATGGTGGGTGTGTCAGCCAGGATACACTTACAAAATGTAGAAGTAATTGTACCAAGCTTTGAAACGGAAGTGGGCAACACACATTTTTTTCATTTTCAGTGCACTAATAGTTAAGCTCTCCTTCCTTTAATGAAAACTGTATTTTACTGTCATGTAATATTGTCACACATTTTAAGGACAATGAAACAAAATGCCCCATAGACTGCATATCTGAGAGTACGGCACACATAAGAGAAGAATGAACACAATATAAAGAGACGACAGAGCTACACTGGTGCAAACAATACTCATAAATGGCTGTGTGATCATTCATCACACTAAATATGTAAGCAACTTGTGTACAAACAACGAGAGGGTACAAGTGTTATATGTCTTTATAATACTGTGGTAGAAATGGGACTTGGTTATATGCACAATGATTTCCATTCTTGCTGCAAAGCTGTTTCTGGGGCAAAGAGAGATAAGACACCCTTACTCTGTTTTGTAGGTTCAGTAGTCTGACAGTGCAAATCCAGAGTTGTGTAGAAATCTCTAGTGTTTGTTAAAATGAATTTTGTATTTTTTTTCTTTATAATATTAATATTTTCATGGCGAGAGGCACAGCGCAAACACAGTAAAATGGATAAATACATTACATTTAATGCTAAGTTATTTGCATGATAAAGACTGCATACTTTAGAGTTGTGAATCAAGTGTGGGTGTAGCACACCTGGTAAACACCATGAACCACGCAGTATATAGTATCTGCAGATCATGGTACAAGTCCCACAGTTATCTTTTAATATTGAAATCTAATAAACACTTGTTAACAGAGTAACGCATGTTTAGCTTTTCTTGTCATGTTTGCACATCACTTACCTTTGTGAAAAACATGGTCTAATGGCCCAGACAACAAGCAGACATTGCAAATTTCAATAGGATACATTGTTACAAATTTTGCTTTCCATTGCGCAAACCTGCTAAGCATAGTTACACGATGGCCTGCAACAGCTACAACTCCATAACACATGTAGACAATAGGCAGACACTTGTCAATTTCAAAAAGGATACATTGTTGCTTATTTTGCTTACCATTGTACAAACTGGCTAAGCAGCATTGTGCTACAGTCAACATCAACTGTAGGTCACCTGCAGAGACCCAGGAGACACTTGTCAATTTCAAAACAGATACATTGTATCATGTATGGTTTGCCATAGCACAAACACACTAAGTGGCATTGCACAGTGGTCAGCACACATACATAGTCATGAATTTGAAAATATACAGCTGCTGCTTAGTTGTTAGTGTAGAATCAGGTGTAAGTTAAGGGCTACAAAACAGGTGAGCCTGGGTTCTAATACAGCAAAGTTTTATTACTGCTGTTCCAGTTCACTTTATATAAAAAATTAACATTAGAAAAATAACTACACATAGAAATAACTGTCTTTAGCATGTGCGTTGAGCATACACAGGATATCAGATATATATTAAATGTGTAACTGTGTGTATCACTAGAATTAGGGTTGTACAACTAAACATTTATTGTCTGAACTTTCATATCATACTCATACATGCCTAAATGCTCAACTCTTTAATGTATATGTATAACTAATTAGCAGGTCAGACAAACAAGGTCTCAGTAGCTATGAGCACTCTGCACAGTAATGAATGTACAAATAGCTTGTAGCCTAACCTTCCCTGTGGCAAGTGGTATAAGTTAATATTCCCAATTGCAGGTGAGCCATAGGTCTAATCTAGCACAATCACAATTTTAATAATGCTTTTCCACTCAATTAAAAAAAAATAAAGAACATTGTAAACATAATTATAAATAACAATAACTATGTAGAGCACTGCAGCTCATACAAATTACATGTGTGACTGAGGGTAATCTAACAATTATGTTTCTGGCCTTGGATGGACTTCATAATTCAATGATAGTCACATAAACATGAATGTATAAACCAGGACCTTTTCAGGTCACACACATATATGGTTATCCCCTCACTCTGTCCTGTGTATATATAATTAATTATAGCATGACTGACAAGCACCTCTTCTTTGGTAAGGATGAAAAAACACCTATGTGGAAGAATATGTTTTGTCTGTTTTACATAGGTTTGAATCCACATTGTACAAAATTACTTTTATCAGTGCGTAAAGACACCAAAAATGTGTCAGGTCATAAAATTTATACCCCTAATACATGTCTGCAAAGTTAAATCAACTACCAGGTATAGCAGCATCCAAACCAAAAAGTAATGCCAACTGTTATATTACCCTTTCTGGTTCATAAGCTGACTCTCTGTTTGGCACTGTTTGTTTTTATACAGTACTTCACTGTAGTCATTTCCTCTCACATTTCAAATAATTATCACAAGTAATTATTTAATTGTAAGTACATTGTAAGTACATATGTAGAAATTCTAGATAGAACTGAATTCGAACCCTGTATTATCTGTCCTCAAAATAAGAGCTCAGTGCTCTTACACCTGCTGCCACAGATTCGGGTAGGCAGCAGGTATGTTTCTTCCACTCAGTACTGTCCAAAGCACTGATTGCCATGCCTCTCTGCTTAGCGGAGGAAAGCAGACCAATACAACTCTCAGAATTAATGAAACAGAGACCCGCATTTGCTCAGTGCTTAACTATGTGCAAATGGGGTACTTTTTTAAGGTTAGATGATTTATGACATAACATATCTGATATGAACTAGTTATGAAGACCATAGTATCTATTAGATGTGTCCACCATAGCCTGTATGGATAAGTATTTCTCAAGTTCAAATAGATTCCCTAAATGTGCATCCCGCACGCTCAACACTTTGCCATTGATTGATCAAACCAGTTGCTTGACAGTGAGCTATGAAAAGTGCTTATTAGCATGTAGTACTTATGTTTAGTGCCCAGTTAGTCTTCATACCATTAAAGTGCATGTAAAAACACAACCAAAGAGAAAGCAATTTTTAATGATTGAACACATATTTACACTCAATCATATGTTACCTGCACCAATGCACCTGAAAGATGCCATCTCAGTACTTGTTCCCAAATATCAACCATACTACAGAAATAAATACCAAAATGCAATGCTACATACTGTGTACATCCTTATAATGACAATATACATTCAAATTGTATTATATTTGTATTACTGTATGGACAGGAATTGTTTGGAAATATGAACACACAAATATGATCCCAAAAAATGTGTGTGGTTGTGTGTGACAATTTAAGTGTGAAATGTGCATGACACACTGGGAAACAGTTGCATATGTCTCATTTCTGGTACATGCATTCCTGACAGTGGTTTGCATATAGTTTGAGAAGCATCTTGGAAACACAGCAGGAAATACAAAATCCACACTTTGCATACCATTCTCATAACAGGATATGTTATCCACATCATATGATGATTGCATCATATATAAAGACCACTATTGCAAAGCAAATACATACTTCAGGGGTGGTGCAATCATTAAATAGTGCGTTTTGTGTAGATGGGAACAAAATATGTGTGTTAGATTAGCACAACAGCCACATTATGTGTGTATCTATGTATGTGTTATTGTGTGTACATAGTCAGAGGAACATCAGTCTGTATCTAACTATCATCAGTCCGGTCCCATGCAGAACTAATATCTTTACAGTTGGTCATGGCTACCCAGACATTTCATACAGGCATTATAAAAATCTGACTTGTGTTGTGGTGCTTGTGTTAAGTGCTGAGTTCTCTAGCTTGTGTACTTAGTAAGATAGGTGTTCCACTCTGACTGCAATCAAGTGATAGGTGTGCGTGTGTATTCAGAAGAGCATAACTACGTATCCAACTTTCAGCAACTCAGTCACATATAGTGCAAATATTTTGACAGTCGTACATGCCTACACATACATTTCATGTAGGCTTCCCAACATCTTCTCTCAAACATCCACTGATGATTTCATCCACTTTAAATTGTCCAGCAGCATTATAAAAAGTCAGACTTGTGCTGTGGTACTTGTGTTAAGTACTGAGTTCTCTGGCTTGTGTAGTTAGGTTGGAGTTCTAATCTCACAGCAATCAAATGATGTGTGGTGTTTGTGTTCACTTGGTTGACATTCAAGAAACCATTTTAGACCAGCATGTGAGACACTCCTGCAACTACCTTCTTTTCACCAGACATTGCTAGAATCATCAGCTATAAAGTGCTGTTGGACACTATGAAATCCAGGCTTGTATTATGGTATTTGCATTAAGTACTGTGCTTTATAAATGGTAAATGGTAAGGTAGGGGTTCTAGTGTCACTGTGGTTAATTGGCGTGTGTGTGTCTGTGTTCACTTTCTTGACAGTCAAGAGACTATTTTAGACCAGAATGTGAGACACCCCTACTACCATCTTCTTCTCACCAGGCACTGCTGATGTCATTAGCTATAAAGTGTTATCTGGACAAACAGATTAAGCATAGTGTTAGACAAGATCAAGAAAAAAATGAAGAAAATGTATATAAAGATATTGAGCATAATAGGTCACCTTTTTATAGATACATAAGATGTTGAAGGAGTAAAGATACACAAACTGATAAACTGTGTGCAGATTCTAAAATTTATTCTCAGACACAACAGATTATAGATATATTTACAAAATCTTATGCAAAACAGTTTGGCTACACAAAAGGGATGGTAAGTTGTCCTAGTGATATCCAGGTAACCCCAGATACTGGAATAAAATTAGATTATATTGAAAAGAACTGTGCAAACTGGATCCAAACAAAGCACAGGGAGGAGATGGAATAAGTAACAATGACCTGAGAACACTTAAGCAAGAACGTACACTACCATTATATCTATTATTCATTAGGTCATATAAATATGGGGAGATTCCTCAAGATTGGAAACATGCACTTATTAAACCTGTCTTTAAGGGAAAGGGGAGTAGGACAAACCCAGAATCATATAGACCCTTAAGTCTCCTTTCATGTTGTGGAAAAATAATGGAGAAGATAATACTGGATAAGTTATTGTCAGAACTGGATAGGCTGGGACTTGAAACCATATATCAGCATGCATATGTTGAAAATAGATCTATTACCACCTGCAACATGATGTTCTATAACAATATAATAACAGCTATGCATGAAAAATTGTGCTGCGATGTGATTTATATAGATTTAACTTCAGCATTTGACAGGGTCATGCACAAAACACTGATCAATAAATTAGTACAACTAGGCATTGATGTACTGTTGATAAGATGGATAGCTGCATGGCTTACAAATAGGACATGGCAAGTATCACACACCAAATGGACAGGTGACATCCTTGGTTACAGTCAAGGTGTCCCACAGGGCTCTGTCCTAGGCCCTTACTTGTTTAGATTGTATCTTTTAGACCTCACTTTTTCATCTGAGGTGTTCTACAGTCTATATGCTGATGACCTGAAATTGGGTAAACTGATTACAAGTGTTACAGATAAGGCATGTCTGCAAAATAAGTTGACTAAATTGACAATTTGGGCACAGGAGAATAATATGTTGATAAACACATCAAAAACTAAGCATATGGGATTTGAGAAACATAAACTTAAAGGTGAATATTTAGTACAGCACACAGTGATTGAAACTGTATACTCATTTAAGGACCTAGGTATATGGGTAGATTCAGCTATGAGATTTTCTAATCATATCAAACAATTGGCTAATGATAGTTATAGAACTATAGGATGTATAAAAAGATTTATAAAGTCTAGGAAATCAAACATAATGAAGTCATTGTTTATTAGTTACATTAGACTCAAACTTGTGTATGGAATAACAAAATGAAAACCCTACAGGCAAACAAGCATGAATAAACAGGAAAGAGTACAGCGGAAATATACCAAGGGCATCCATGAATGTGAAAATCTAAGTTATTATGAAAGACTAAAATATCTAAACGTGTGCAGTGTCTCTTACAGATATTTAAAATGTGATCTTATTCAGGTATATAGAGCATTTAGGGACAACTACCTCTGGAAATGTTTGGGGTTATCAAAACGTACTAGAGAATCATCAGATAACCTATGTAGAAGATTCTATAGGAATGAGAAGTTTATTAATTGGTTCTCTGACAGAGTAGCTGATGCTTGGAACAGACTACCAAATTACATTAAAGAAAGTACTAGTTTAGATATTTTTAAGAACAGCCTGGACATTTATTATGGGAACAAGTGTTTTGGTATATTAGCAAGCTAGAAGGGCATTAATGCCTGTGCTTGAAACATTTGTATGCATGTGCTGTGGTGCTTTCTTTAAGTACTGTGCTCAGTAACTAGTTAAGTAGGGGTTCTACTCTCAGTGCAGTCAACTGGTGTGTGTCTGTGCTCACTTGCTTGATATTCCAGAGACCATTTTAGACCAGGATGTGAGACACTCCTACTACCATTGTCTTCTCACCAGGCACTTCTGATGACATCAGCTATAAAGTGTTGTCAGAGACTACAAAAAGCCACACCTGTGTTGTGGCACTTCCATTAAGTACTGTGCCTTGTAAATAGTTAGGTAGGGGTTTTACTCTCACTGTAGTCAACTGCTTCATGTGTGCATTCAAAAATCAGTATGGTGACAATTTTAGAATGACATGTGAGTCCACAGCTATGTCAGACCATCCTCTGAACATCATCTTGTGACATACACTGATAATGTCATCCTGTATAACATACATTCTGACAGTGTTTAAGACACACTTGTGCTGTGGCGGTAACATTAACTGCTGTGGTTTCAATCTACATAACCTACATATATAGGGGTTCTAATCTGACAGCAGGTAACTTGAGTGTGTATACATCCAATTATTACTTCTGAGACAATTTTACATGTTCTTCTCAGCATACAATGATGCTATCAATACTCCATAAAGTGCAACATGACAGTGTTAAAGTCAGACATATGTGGTGATGTTACTGTTACATTGCATAGCATTTATCTTGTATACCTAAACAGGTGTAATGTTCAAATCAGGCCCGGTCTACTGCTGTGTGTGCATGGCTGGTGGTGCATTATGGTCATTGTATGATCTTTGGAATCACTCTTCATTTTCCTACCACTTAGGAGGACCTTTCACGTAGGTCCATGCATCCACCATCCTCTTTTTTCCTCTGGCCACATGACATCCTGGAGGAGTGGAGGATGTCCTCATGTGAAATATGCATACACACATCATGTGGCAGAGTCCTTCCATGAGCCTCTGCAAATCATTTCAAAACCACAGCATGTGTGATTGCTAATTCTGTCATGATGTGGTTCACATGTCCCATATGGACAGTGGCAGGTTCTAATGCAACTAAACAAATATGCGCATATGCATAATAGTTTTACTATCTTCCATCATATAGATATAGGGAATTAGTTTTAAATGGTATAATAAAGGCTAGGATTTCATGTGCTGTTGGCCATTAGCCTAATAATGTCCTATGACCCTATGAACAGTTGACATGTCGGTGTTGCTGCCATTGACATGCTATATTGTATATTGAGGTGTGGATGTATAGTATGGCTACAAATTACAGACCTAATGCATGGAGTTATAGACCCATACTCCTGACTCTCCTCATCTGTGAGATAGACCAACAAGTCATTGTGGACCTTCTCAAAAAGAATACAGGTAATCTCCCGACTGTGTACCAAATGTATTTGATTTGTTTAGGCTACATCATGTCTGTTACATCTGTTTGATGTCTTCAAGAAGGTCACCAAGGGGCATGCATGATGAAAACACAATCATCCTGTGCAACTTGAACTGGCCAAGATATTTCACACAAATCCACAATCAGGTGTTATAGAGAAACTGTCTCAAGTGGCCATAAACACTTATGTCTCCAAGTGGGTAGACAAGTGGATCACAAATGTGACAGATAATGTTGAAGTGTGTGAAGTCACTTCTACCTAGAGTCCAGTGACCAGGTCCATACATTAGGGATCTATAGTAGGCCCTTTCCTGTTCGGGATTTAAGTCTCAGATGTCAAGACTAATTTACATATCCTGTGTCTAACCAGCTTTGTGGAGGACTGCAAATTGTGGACAATCATTAAATCCATGTTTTGTATTGGTATAATGCAGACAGTATTAACACACACACACACACACACACACACACACATACACAAAGGATTGCTACCACAGCCATGGAGACAGAGTAGATGATTAAAAATCATAGGGGGAATATTTCCTTTAGGAAAGCAAATACACAAGCTAATTACAACATAGACTGCACACTCTTATTAGCAGACCAAGTGGAATGTGATCTGTGTTATCAGGTAGATGGTATTCAGAATGTCCAACAGCATGTGTCCACAGTGGTGACTAATCCCATATATGTAGCACAAGTCCTGAGTATGTGTGGGACATCCACATCAAAGGACATTATAGTCCCTTTGTTCTTAGCCCTCATCACACCAATAATTGAGTACAATGCACTTTTTCATGTACCTCCCAACACATCTTCTAGGGATGAGTTACTCAAGGGTATCACTTTTGCCACAGTGAGCTCCCACACAGCCTGTCAGCGATACCTAAGTATTCTTTTTGATGCATAACCATTAGGAGTTGACAGTGCAGAACCCCTTTTAAGGTGTTATACAAGATGCATATGTCCAACATGTTCCTGTGATGTACATAGTAAATACATAGCAGACTGCTAACATTGATGGCATAGGTTACATTCATGAAAGTGTTGATTGTGGCATATATATATATATATATATATATATATATATATATATATATATATATGTATATATATATATATATATATATATATATATATATATATATATATATATATACCATGAAATCCTATCAACTATCCAGGATTGCTTGTAACTTAAACTACAGGTGTAACAGTATCCCTCTTAACACCTCCAAAAGATGTTAATTTTTGAGGAAGGTGCACTTGATTCCCCTCATATATTACTGACAAATCATGACAGTTGTACACGTGTGTTCTTGCAGAACCATGTATAATAACTCACAATCACATATTTTATGTCAATGTCTCAGATTAATGGTGTTATTATTCTGATATTGTCCATGACTGTGCCTGCTTCTGTCTACTGTTGTCCATGAGCCTGTTGCTGTCTGTCTCACTTGGTTGAGACCTGTGCTGACATTACATTGATATTAAAGCAACTCATTTTGCACAGCTTCAACATATGCACCTAACCCCTATTTGTCTATACCGTCCTTGATAAACGTCCTGTCTATTGATCATGTCAAGATGCTTATATCATGAAAAATCTTCTACACTGGTACGTCACCTTGTGTGACAGTCGCATAATATACAATAACTGCATGATGAAATAACTGTACCCACACAGGAGGTGTAAATAGCAGTATGGACTGTATCATGTAGATATGCGATTACTGTTCATGTTATAACTGTCTTGTCTTTGTGGTGTACGTACATTGACATGCTGTCATCTGCTGCACATTCCCATGTTTCACCTGTCTTCTTCCCCCATGTTCATTCCTGCAATTCATAAGTGTGTCCCTTTTCAATACACACACTTCCCTTGAATACTTTTCTAATGCAGTCTATATGTCCTTGCTGATCACTAGCGCAACTTTTATCCAGTATGCTTAAAATAGGTTTCCACACTACTCTGCATTGACTACACTTTCATATAATGTGTTAGAACTGTATACATTACATTATATTAAACCTTGGTAGTCATTGTGGCTATCTGCATAATCCTGCAGACCTAGTTTGCTTGTAGGTAAACAGGTTTGCATGTCTGTGTGTGTGAAACTGTGCTTGTATTCATGTTGGCATGCATATGCAATTAGTGCTGGTGCTCATCTTGCTAACATGTAAACTCCATGTAGACTTTGCACTAAGTCTACATGGAGTTTATTGAATCCCCAGGATTGTGTAAATATTGCCCTTCCAGGGGTGTAGAGACCATCCACCTGCAGCATCTGGCTTCAGGACACTCCTAGGCATGTATTATTTACACAATAACACACACCCTGTTGGACATTATTCCTTAAGTGTTACATGGCTTTTCATCTTAACAACCCTAGTTAATACTAATACCTTAAAAGATAAATAAAATATTGTTTATGTATAAGCAATAATATCAAACACATTTAACATTATAAGGGAATAACAAACCATCCAAGGGCATTGTGAGGCAGACAGGTATTGGTGATGGGCCTCCTTACCTCGTGGAGGTCCATTATATTCCTATAATACCCAATTTGGAAGGCAATATTGCTCTTAGCAAATGACCTCTATCTTTGAAAAAGTATGGGTTGATAAACTGTAAACATTTTTGTTTGCAATTCTGTGCATTATGTGTGATGTAGCTGCTTTGGGGCTAGCCCTTAGTGAGCTTTGCTATTGTGCATCTGGTTAGTTTAATGTAAAGAAATGTCAGTTTTTAATAACTGGAGAAATAAGAGGAAGTTGTCTTTCTCACAAGAACAAATTATGTCTGAAATCTACAAACTTGTCTTTCAAAAGAGATGGTAGCGGTGAAGTACAAAACAGAATCTGTTGTTTATGAATAGTTGCCTGAAAACATGAATTTTAGGGAAATGAAGTAGATCTGCCTTGATAACTAATCAATACTTTCTGAAATGCTAATATAAAAAACACAAAAATGACATCTAGAAAAAATGATACAGGGGTACAAAATGTCACTTTTTTATATTATTTTGTTTTCCCTACTAGTGTATATAATTCTAAGAGCTGCCACTTATATTTAGGCATATAACTGAAAGTAATCTGAAATTACTAAATCTTACAACAAACATAACTTCTTTAGGTAACTAAATGTTATATAATGAGTAAGGGGCATTTCACATGAATCGTTGTTGAGCATTGCTCAAGCAAGCCATTTCGTAAAAATAAAATCAGAGCATTGGTCAAGCAAGGCATTTCATAAAAATAAAATCAAAGTGCTTATAGAAGTTTTAAGAATATCATCAAAATATTTCATGTCTTGCTTGAGCTAGATAATTACAAAGAATGTGATTCATATAATAAACATCCCAGACACTATACATGATGGTCATCACACTGCTAAGCAAAAGATAACTGACACTATACATAGCAACAAGAAAACCTAATTTAGCCATATGCAATAAAAAAATAAACAAAAACATACTTGTTATAAATGCAAGATAAAAAAAAAATCATCAGGTGCTTCCACACAACAAAGTGATAATTTATGGCTGATAAATCCTAAAATAAGGATGACTGCTTAAAATATCTTTGCTCTGTATATTAACTTAACAACAACTTAAGTGATTCTTGCAAACTGACAATCAATGAGATGTTGCATAACAATATTCATTTTCAAGTCCAAAAACTAATAGAGCACAATGATTCTGTCTGGTATATAGTCTTTTTTGGCAGATTTTTTTTTAAATATGGCTTTAAGGTATATTTAATCAGGCTTTATGTAATATTATCATGTAATGGGAAAAGGGGCTTTCAACGTTTTATAAGGGTCACCCCTTTGCTAAATTTCTGCATATCATATTGCAGTTTCTGTATCTGTCTCTGTCTCTGTAGCTGTAGCTGTAGCTGTATCTGTCTCTGTTTCTGTATCTGTCTCTGTCTCTGTCTCTGTATCTGTATCTGTATCTGTTTCCGTATCTGTCTCTGTATCTGTATCTGTCTCTGTTTCTGTATCTGTATCTGTTTCTGTATCTGTCTCTGTATCTGTTTCTGTATCTGTCTCTGTATCTGTATCTGTATCTGTATCTGTATCTGTCTCTGTATCTGTATCTGTCTCTGTATCTGTATCTATATCTGTTTCTGTATCTGTATCTGTCTCTGTCTCTGTATCTGTATCTGTATCTGTTTCTGTATCTGTCTCTGTATCTGTTTCTGTTTCTGTATATGTCTCTGTATCTGTATCTGTATCTGTCTCTGTCTCTGTCTCTGTCTCTGTCTCTGTCTCTATATCTGTTTCTGTATCTGTATCTATATCTGTTTCTGTTTCTGTCTCTGTCTCTGTCTCTGTCTCTGTATCTGTATCTGTTTCTGTCTCTGTCTCTGTCTCTGTCTCTATATCTGTATCTGTATCTGTATCTATATCTGTCTCTGTCTCTGTCTCTGTCTCTGTCTCTGTCTCTGTCTCTGTATCTGTCTCTGTCTCTGTCTCTGTCTCTGTCTCTGTCTCTGTCTCTGTATCTATATCTGTTTCTGTATCTGTATCTGTATCTGTATCTGTATCTGTTTCTGTTTCTGTCTCTGTCTCTGTCTCTGTCTCTGTATCTGTATCTGTATCTGTTTCTGTCTCTGTCTCTGTCTCTGTATCTGTATCTGTCTCTGTATCTGTATCTGTATCTGTATCTTGCCATCTCACGCATTTTTTTCTTGGACTTGTCTATGCCAAACTAAGCTTTTATTTTTGTGTCCAGATACTTAATAATTATTTTTTAAATTAGCTTGGTATAATCATTTTTATGAATCATATCCTAACATACCTAAGATATGTTTTCCAGGTAATCTCGCAATTTCTTTTTATTATACGAGTCCAGGCGAATAGTAGGTCTTGCCAAGTGATTGGCTGATCTTCAAATGATACAGAACTTTTGATGATACTCTGTCCTTCTTCCCACCAAGAATTCCTCTTCAGAGATTTCATTTATCTGGCAAACATAGTATCCACAGGAGAGCTCAGGTAACCTTTGGATTTGGTTGTTGGACATTTTGATTAATAAGTACTACCCTAGACTGAAATCTGTTGCTTCCTATGATGGATAACCATCTTCCATTTCAAATCAAGCAGTATCTGTTCTCCATTTGTAACTATGGTGTTGTATGCTGGGAAGAGTTCTATTCTGATCACGAAGGGATTCACATCCAGATCAGGAGAGGTCTTATCAGACCAATGATTGAGTACAACGCCCCATTCGGAATGTACCTTACCCGACACCTGCAGCAGTTGGAAAGACCCCAAAAGTTCCTCACCAAAAGGATAAAGGGGCTCAAACATATGTCATACGATGCCCGACTGAAGAAACTCCAGCTCTATTCAGTCGCATACCGTCTGCTCAGAGGTGATCTGTGCCTGACATACAAGGCCATGTCCAACCCAGAATTAATGGACATGCTCCACCTCAAAAAATCCAAATCCACCAGAGCCACGAGAGCAAGAGACTTAAACCTCAACATGGATATAAATAGGACGTGCTGGAGGGACAGATTCATCACCCAGAGACTCCCTACACTATGGAACAGAATCCCAGTCCATGTGAGGCAGAGCCCCTCACTGACTCTGTTCAAGAGAAATCTTGACGAGTGGATGGGAGATCGTAGGTTTACCCCGGGAATCATCTCTGTATCACTGCTGGACAGAGGCACAGCAAACTAATGGGTATAGTATTCTCATCCTAAGGGGTGGTGAAAGCCACACACACTCTGGCTAGGCTTATAAATGCCCTAGGGCAGATAGCCTAGTATGAACCTATGAACCTATGAACCTATTCATAAACAAGCATTGGATTGCCTTAGACATAGGGGATCCATACATTGTGTTTATAACAAAGGCCTGCTTGGATGAAAATTTCTGGCCACAGGAGGTGGCTACAGTGCTCCTGCACTCTCAGAGTGCTGAGCTTAAATAATAGAGCTAGTGAAGATCTGCTTGCTTCTCCACCAGCTCCTACCTGAGTTCTTTGATAGCAATCCTGATCAGTTCACATTAGCTTATAATCAGTTTTTTAGCAGACACCATTGATCAGTTTCCATAATACACAATTATATGAAAAGACCTTTCAATTAAATATCCATTTGATAAATAATCACAGCTTCACATTTTTTCAGTGAAATGCACATTCAATGAATATATATTTTTCTAGCAATATACCTAAATGCATATAAATATGTGTGTGTGTATCTATATATATATATCTATATATCTATATATATATATATATATATATATATATAGGTTTGTTATAATTTTCCCAATCGCACTACATGTGAACTATCATTTCTATGAACCATAGAAACGAAAGCCACCTTAAGTGAACAACACAAATGTCAAATGCGGAAGTGGTGAATGTTCAGATTCGACACAATTTGAACATGTACCACACTTCCGCAAATGGAGACAGTCTCCGACACACAGTACAGAACATGTTTGCAAGGGGGCAAGCCCTCCTGCACCCCGATGTCAGGGGCTGTGCCCCCACACCCCCTACTACTTAGATATACAAACTCCGAGATTGCACTATAGTGAGGGAAAGGGTACATTTCATGATCCCACTATAGTGCGATCTGCATGAAAATGTAGAAACCCACAACAGGGAAGGCTGTATTGCATTCACTGTTGTACTTTTCTACATTTTAGCGTTCATTCTTTTGATTCTACCAAATGGGTCAATTCGGACTAATGTGAATCGCACATAGTCCGATCGCCAATTTGACAGTAAACTATATATATATATATATATATATATATATATATATATATATATATATATATATATTATATGTGTGTGTGCATATGTATTACATTGCATCTAAGAACATTTTTATCTAATCAAAAAACATCTAAAACTTAAATCTAACACATATTTAATTAAATCACATTTCAGAACTGAAATAGAAATAGTAAAATCTGCCAAACTACTGGGCATTACAATTGATAATAAACTCACCTTTGAAATACATATCCTCAACACAATAAAGAAAACACACTTTAAACTTGGCAAACTCTATCGCCATAAGCTTTACATGGACAATGACACCAAAGCAAAGCTAGCAAGCACCTTACTAATCCCTACTTTACTCTATGGTAGCACCATCATTACTAACCTTCACTCCTCTCTCAGCAACAAACTCCAGTCCTGCTACTATAAAATAGCAAAATTTGCCTTAGGAAAGTCAAATCGTTCACACCATTGCCAAGCAATAAATGAACTGAACTGGTTGGATTTCCCTAATTATCTTTGCTATACCCAACTAATGTTAGCCCACAAACTAATTTATAAACCAGATAACTGTCCAGCACTGTCATAAATGCTTCTAAGTTATGTCCCTGCACGCACGCTTCGATCTTCCAATAAATCACTTTGAAATGTAACCAAGCCAAATAAAAGAGCTGGGCAATGCCTGTTCTCACATAGCATTGCTAAAAAATGGAACTCCCTACTCTCCCATATTACCCAAATAGACTGCATAAAGAAATTCAAAGTAACATTTAAAACATATCTCCTTGACAACCATGAATGCCAATGTCAATCAATAAAACCACCATAAACCAGGGCTACTTAAATTGTAAGCCAGCTCCATAATATAAAAAAAGCCTACCCTGATAGTGTTAGCTCTATCACTACTATCTTCTACCACCATGAGTTTTACTTTTGTCATGTGTCATGAGATACCAAAGGAAACACCTCCATTTCCTTGTACTACAATACCAATGGCTAACTAAGGTTTTTAATTCATATTAATAAGTTGTACATTGTATATAAATGTTTTTAACTTCTTTCTCTTCAAACTATATCTGTAAAACCCTAAACATCTGCTTACTGTTGCTATTTATTTGTATAAAGTTTTTTACTTTACTTATTTTACTTTTATTGTTAATTGCAGAGCTTTTCTCCCTGGGCCTCCACTGAAAATGGGTCCCCAACCCAGTGGACATTCCCGGTCAACAAATGTCAATAAATAAATAAATAATACATAAATAAATAAATCTAAAATTTCATATACAGCAATACTCCTCCGAAAGTGTTTTTTTTTTTTTTGTAGGGGAGCAACCTCCCCACCCCCTTATTTAAATATACTAACTCCATGGTCATGCAACCACAGAGTAAAAAATACAGCACACAGTGAATCACTGCTGAAACATTAACGTGTGTGTGAGTATTAGCAAGGTATAAATTGTGCATTAGACAAATAGATCATCAAACTGAATAGACAACTAATAGGACTAATTAAGTCCAACAAAGCAAATTTTGAAGAAAAGATAGTGTCCCAGGCCAAGGTCACCTATAAGGTCTTCTTTAGCTATATCTGAAATCTCAAAGGCAGCACACAATAATGTACATAACTGATGGTAAATGGAGCCACTTTCATAGAACTGGGATATATAGCAATCTTCTGGCTGATGAACTCACCTCCAACTTTATCCTCCTGTCTCCTGAGCCACTCTATCAGGAAATACCACTTAACATAGCCCCTCCAACTAGCAGTAGGAACGAGGCCTTAGGTGCTCTTTCTAAGGCTAAGAATACAGCTTCAATGGGCCCAGATATAATTCCAGGATGCCTCACAAATAGCCTGAAATATGACCTATCAGGTCCACTCACATCACTTTTCAACCATAGTCTCTGCATAGGCTTTGTGCTACATAAATGTAGGGTTGCCAACCGTCCAGAATTCTTCTATACTGTCCAGAATTTAGGGACACTGTCCGGAAGAATTGAAAATGCCTGTGTTGCCTGGAAAAAATGGTGCACTGTGCACATTTTCATTTAGTTTAAAAAAATTAAATTTTTTTTTAGGCGCGTTCTTCTTTAAGAACGCCCTTTGCATCCGGGTGCAGATGACGAAAACAGTGTCTTTGCAACTGTTTATGTCTGTCTACTCACTGTTTTCCGCACGTGCGGAATTTGAATTATAAAGAAAACGGACTGTATGCTGAAAAGCCCCAGACAAAGCACGAGTCCGGCTGGTGTTTGCTCTGAGTTTTCTCTAATCCAACTGTGGCACATGTAAGTTCTGTTTTTTTTTTGTTTTTCCTCAGCTTTAACCTTTAACTGAGGTAAGACTCCTCTGTTTAAAGCATACTTGTTGTATATTGATCTAGAAGGCTGTAGGTGTGGGCTCTACTCCCACAGCATATAGATGGATTGCTCAAGCTCATACTGTGTTGCATTTTAATGGGGCAGGATGCTGCAGTCCTGAGTGTCCTCCTATGATGCCTAGTAGTAACTATGAACCTGTTTTCAGTTTGCCATCCATTTCCTATTGCAATATTACTGGCAGCTTACCATTTTTTATGTAACATAGGCAATCAATTCTTCAAGGGCAGCATGCATTGATTTGTAGATGAAACACTGAAATATAAAATTGTTTGCTAGCAGCAACTTTTCATTAGTTGCAGATCTCTTTAATGTGGAATTATTTAGATGATGTTTTACTTCTGCAGAAATTATGCATATTGACTGATATTGGTGGATTTTAATGACATAAGTATGAGTGGCCATTTATGGTTGAAATGTTGTGAATTGGGCAGTTTTGTCATTATTGGTTCACATGTTTTGTTTCAATGCTTACTGGCAAAATGTTTACAACTATAAATTTAACACACATTCTAACAAGTGGTGCTGTTACTGTCATCACATCATCACTGTCAAAAATAATAAGGCTTGTTGAGGGCAATGTGTTTGTGTGTGTGTCTAAAAGCTGCAAGTTGAACGTTAGCCATATGTTTTTCATTCGCTTATCTACCATTTTTGAGGGGTAGTTGATGTATGAAAACAGCACCTACAGCATTACTTCTGCCTGATTAATGATGAGGCTTGTTGAGCAACAGTGTCTGTCAAAGAGCAATATGGCTATCTTATTTATGTGAAGACTTCACTGTCACATCTCATCTGATGTACCCTCTCTAAAGAGGCATGCATAGTCATCTGGGACAGTATGTATGTGGGTGTTTTGTACTCAAGTATTCAATTAGAACTCTCTGGATTTTTAGTGTGAATTGGTTTAAGGGAACTAACATATGGCTATTTTCATACGGTTAACATATCCAACATTTTAGAGGATGGTGTTGCCACAGCCTGGCAATATATGCTATTTAAGTATATCAGTAATATGCCAGTTTTGTTTCATTAGAGATTCTGCATAAGCATGAGCGTACCAGTCTTAAAGTTGTGATGGCTGCTAATTCATGTTTGCTAGCTGTTATTATGTATTAAAATTTAATACAATCAGGAAGGTGAATCAAAGAACTTTTGCTTGGCTTTAAAAATGTGTGCAAGGGGCCTATAATTTGTAAAAACCCAAAGGTAAACTTAATCCACCACTGGCCAGATGCATTTTCTTTGAATGTAGGTTTCAATGCTGTTTCAGTGAACGTGAGTTTTAAAGGCAAAGAAGTATTAAAGCTATGTCTGTTTATGAGAGACTGTATTGCTTGTTAAGCAAATGTCTGTTAGTGTTTGTGCTGTAAAATTCAAAATAAAAGTTTTACATTAAATCCAAGTATCTGTAATCATTGTAGAAGTAAAGCAGAAAACAGTATGCACACAGAGTTTTGAACAGTATTTATGGCAACTGGGGAGAAATGGAGAGATAGCTAAGTAATGGGACACCAGAATGGCTGTGTGTGTGTGTGTGTGTGTGTGTGTGTGTGTATGTGTGTGTGTGTGGGGGGGGTACCACATGCGTGGGGGGTACCGCATTTTGCTTTTATGTACATGTCCAGAATTTTTGACATGAAAAGTTGGCAACCCTACATAAATGGAGGACTGCATCAGCCATCCCTCAGCATAAATTCGGTATATCAATGGATCCTGGGAACTACAGACCCATTAGTCTAATTAGTCTCATATGCAAAGCCATGGAAAGAATTATGATGGAAATGATTAACAATGACATAGGAAACCTTCAGACATTAGACCCAACCCAGTTTATATTTGTCAAAAGCAGGTCATGCCTACTGAACCTGGTGGACTTTTTTGTGAAGGTCACCAAGGCAGTGGATAATGGCAGAAAGGTGCATACTGACTACCTTGACCTACCTAAGGTATTTGATACAATATCCCACTCGGGCATTGCAAACAGACTCATAGAATTAGGTATACACCTCTTTATAACTCACTGGATAGGCAGCTAACTCACAGACAAGACCCAGGAAGTTAGGATTGGAGAGACTACCTCCACAAAGAGGCCGGTCATCAGTAGAGTCCACCAGGCTCTGTACTGGGTCCACTCTTCTTTGGTAGCTATTTTTAGAAGTCAAGCCAAATATCAAAGGCCTGTGGCTTACTAAGTTTTGCAAGGAACAATCATAGAAACTCTCCAATATGCTAACATCTTATTGGAATATCTAACACAGGCAAATGACTGGTGCCTAATCCACAGCTTAAAACTCAATGGCAAGAAATACATAATAGTACCTTTTTGAAAGATGGCCACCCAGAGAAACTACCTCATTAATAAAGCACCTCTAAAGCCAGACACAGTAGTCAGGGATTTGAGGACTCAAGCAGATAGTAATCTGGCTTCTGACCAATATGAGTATAATATAGTAAAAAAATCACTTTATGTCACTCAGCTTATAAGGAAGGGCATGTCATCTAGGTCCAGGGATGTCATTGTGCCATCATATTCAGTCCTTATTTGAGCCACCATTGAGCATAATTCCCCATTTGGTATATACCTGACCAGGCACATGCAGCAACTGAAATATCCACAAATGTTCTTCACAAAAATAAGAGAGGGTATAATGGCAATTTCCTGTGCAGATTGCCTCAAAGCCTTATCTCTAGACTTTGTTTCCTACAGACCGCTGAGTATGTTTGGCATACAAAGCAACCTTGGATCCTGCTCTGATGGACCTTTTGCATATCCACAAAATGAACAGCACCAGAACTACCAGATCTAAGGATTTAAATAGGACATGTTGGAGGGACAGGTATTTATCTTAGAGAATCCTCATTCTTTGTAACAGCCTTCCCATCCATGTGAAGCAGATGTCTACACTAACCCTATACAAGTTTAACCTGGACCAGTGGATGGGAAATCAGAAATTCATCCCTGGTCTGACACCTATGTCTCTGATGGACAGAGGCAACCCCTAAATCATGACCTAATTAACATACATACCTTAAACAACCTCTAAGGCACAATAACTCATGGGATACATTTAAGTTGCATGGTTAGGCTTATAAAGGCCTCAGTGATCGTTAGCCTAGTACCAACACCCTAAAGCGCACCATCATTCAGTTTCTATTACCTGCTACAATTTGCTACTCAATGTGACTAGATTAAATATATTTTAGATTAAATGAGTTTCAAACTAAACTTTTATATATTTTGAGTTTAGAAAAAAATGAGTCTTAGATCAAACATTATGCACATATCCATACATATATATATATATATATATATATATATATATATATTTTTTATAAGTACCTAATTGTCTAATAATTTGTGAGGAGCTTAAGAAGCCTATCGCTGTATTCCCATAGTAATTACTAACCCTTATATTTTGCAATGTGAATCTAAAAAGACAGGCCAAACGAGTATATGTTGGGGTAATTAGACTTTTGCTATCCCTGAGAGCCATTGGTGCTAAACAAGGAATGGATTTGTAGTCATCCCGTTATCCCACCATTCATCCATGATACATTTGACTAGAGTTAGGGTAGTACTCTGCTATATGTGGAGGGCAGACAGTTCCATACAAGTGTTATTCTGTGTGATACATACATCCATCCATGTTACATTTGACTAGAGTTAGGGTAGTACTCTGCTATATGTGGAGGGCAGACAGTTCCATACAAGTGTTATTCTGTGTGATACGTACATCCATCCATGTTACATTTGACTAGAGTTAGGGTAGTACTCTGCTATATGTGGAGGGCAGACAGTTCCATACAAGAGTTATTCTGTGTGATACATACATCCATCCATGTTACATTTGACTAGAGTTAGGGTAGTACTCTGCTATATGTGGAGGGCAGACAGTTCCATACAAGTGTTATTCTGTGTGATACGTACATACACCTACGGCATGTTCTGATAATCATGCAAAAAGAGATCGAGGGCCCTTCAGTGTGTGTTTCTGATACCACCAGACGTCCGAATATCTAATAGAATTGACAGAACAGGCTCAGTTGATGCCTTTGTACATGAGGCAGGGGTCACCTGTCAGTAATATGCATGACATGAAGAAGGATACAAGCCTTTGAGATGGCCTGCTGAGTTTTTATGATTTAGGCCCTTGATTTTTTTTTTTGTATGGGAATGTTGTGGTTATTCCATCTGTGACACTTGTTTATGTAGCTACATACCAAAAGGGGCATTGAACTCAATGATAACCCTAATGAGTGCCAAGCACCAGTGAACTATTACATTCCTCGATCTGGATGCTGTACCCTTAGATATAAGTTGTGCAATGAAAAATGACTTCCTTACAATAGTGGGTACATGATGATCAAAAGACGTAGGTACCCAGATCACCTGCTACTGGATCAATATGAATGTTCTTCTGAAGGATTTATCTCCAGGCATCCACTGAAAAATGGGCTTTTCCCATTTGGACTATTCCAGTCAACAAAGACATGAATAAATAAATAAATGAATAAATAACATTTTTTTTTGGGGGGGGGGGGCTGTCAATGTGTTAGAAATGGAATCATGATTGCTGAAGGCTGAGATTATTCATTTCCTGACACTTAGTTTCAGTCAGTGGTTTTGAGCACCATCTATTTGTTTCAGACAGTCCCTCTTGCAGGATCCTTGTATCCTTAATTGAGTTTATGATGGAGTGAAGATTGCAACTATCTTACAAACATGGTCATTCACAATCATTTTACATTTACTTTGACCTCTGAAAAGTAAATGCCTAAGGACTAAATCCTGGTGCATTCAACTAGTGACAGGACTTTAGGAGGAGGTACAGCCAACTACCCTTACGTTCCGTGTTCTGTTTGTCATCCCATTTATTAACCTATGAGTTATATAGAGGTTAACATTTAGCTTAGAGAGTTGCTCAACCATGCCTGAGTGTGAGATGGTGTTGAGCACCTTTGCAAGTTCTGGATAGGCAGTGTGCACTGATTTTCCCTCGTCCATCATCTCAGTGACTTTTTCAAATAAGCCAACCAGGTTAAGTAGGCAGGACTTGCCCTTGGCCAGTCTGAAACTGGGTTGGGTTGAGAGTCTGTAGGTCACCTATATCCCTATTTATTAGTTTCATAATGATCATTTCCATAGCCTTATAGATGAGACTGGTCAGGCTCATGATTCTGTAATTACCCAGGTCTGTTGTCACCCCACCTTTGTGCAAAGGAATGGCTGTTGTTGTTCACCATTCGTCTGGAACAAAACATGTTTTGAGGCTAATATTGAATAACCTCTGTAAGGGGATCTGACAATTCATGTTTCAGGCTAGCCAGTAGGCATCCTGGTATGTAACCCAGCCCCACAGATGTAGGGTTCTTTGCCTTAGATAGTGGCTTGAGAATTTGTTCTTGGGAGATTAGATGAAGAGGGTAGATGTGAGGGGTAAACTTGGAGTTGAATTTATCCACCAGAAGATTGGGTATGTCCTCTGGGTCTGAGTATGGGATATCATTTACTATTAGCATTCTGCAATGCTGGGCATTGTTTCTGAGATTTCTAACATAGTTAAGTTAGGTGTTGTGGTTATCTTTCACCTGGGTGGCTATTTTTACCTCATATCTGGCTTTGGTTGATTTGAGTATGATTTCTAGTTCCTTGTTAGGTTTAGCAAGAACATTTTTGGTTTCTTGAAATTTAGATTTATTTTGCATATAATGAAAGTTTTCTTTTATTATGGAGCCTATTTGTATTAGTGTTCTAGTATAGGAGTTGATTTTTGAATTTGGTGTCGTATTTATTTCTGAAGGGAACAGATGCATCTATGCAACTATTTATACTTGTGTAGAACTTTTCAGTAAAGGAGTCTGCTTAAGCAGTGGTACCATCCAGGTGAGAGGGGCTTTAGAATTTACTCAGCTCATTATTCGGTTTTAGTAGATTCCTCTCTGAATACCGAGGTATTGGAGGATGCTTCTGGCTTCAGTCTTAAGGTGAGTGTGACTGACCTGTGGTCTGATTTGGCCACGGGGAAGGTTATAGTTGGTGGGGAGCAGACCTTTCTCATATTGGTAAGGGCAAAGTCCAGAATTTATCCCCTGATTGGGGTATGGACTAACTCGCCCATGGAGTTTGTATTTATGAAGTCCAAATTCCTGTAAGCATACATGATTGAAGATATATGAGTCTCCTAGTTGATGGTGGGAGAGTTGAAGGCTCCCAGGAGAATGCTATATGGTTTAATACCTAGGGACACCATCCTAGTTTGTTAGGATGTGGACATAGATGGGGACATAGAGGGGTCCTACAGGTTGCTACACTGTGATAAGGGTTTTTGTTTACAGCAAGTTGGACGTGGAGGCATTCCACGTCATTATCATTTTGGATGAGTCTGGATGTGAGACGTTTTAAGAATATAGAGACACCTTCAACTTTAGTTCCTACATCTAATACAGTGGACCTGTACAAATGGTAAGCATTGAAGCCCTCCACAGATGGAGTGCATTCACTACTCTCAATGATTTGTATATCTATGTTTTCCATAGAGAGCAGTATTTATAGTGTGTAGAGTTTTTTTATTAAGGCTTCTAGCATTGGGCAGCAATACCTTAATGTTGTCCCAATTCTGTATAGTTATGCTGGGCAATTTAGAAGACTGGCTTTGCCTAATATATGGAACCCTTGAGGGGAGAGGTGCAGGCCATCATTAGCAAAGCAGATTGGGCCATCTAGCATCTCTTCGCATGTTGATATCTATTGTGCCCCATTAGAATGACATCAAAGTCTGAGTGAATTGTAGAAGTCAATTATCTTTTGTTCATAATGTGACATCACTCTTGGTGATAGTAGAATAGTGATAGAGGTTAGCTTCACACCTGCCTCAGACACATATTCTGAGAGCTCCATCATGTCTGCCTTTATATAGTCCATGGAGGTACATCTCAAGTCATTTGCACCTATATGTACAATGATTGTGTCACATATATACTTGTGATACAAGAACATGAGTGTGTGTGTGTTGTGGCAAAAACTGGTACCTAATAGGCAAGAGACCCTGACTCTCTATCTGCACAGCCTGGTTAGTGGTGCAGTGTTGTGTCTCAGTATGAAGTCGCCTAAGTCAAGGATATTGGTATGTGTGGTGGCTTGCCTTATGGGCCTTTGGACTGAGTCTTTGTATGTTTCATGGTGGGTGCTGCCTGTGATGTATGTTTGTAATGTTGTTGAGGGTAATTGTTTCTTGGGGTACATTTAGGAGGCCTCTTCCTCTGTTGATTAGATAGGTTATTTCTAATACCCTAAGCATTTTTAGGTCTGTTTGATCTGACATGTTTGAGATTGGTTTGATATGGTGTTATGTGGTACTGACAACCTGCTTGCTATTTATAGTGGTTTAGTGTGAGAGCTTTTCCTCCAATAACATTATATATAATTACATCTCTCACATACTATGGCAGCTTATTAAAGAAAAAGGTGGTTGTCTGTAAACATGAGAAAACTGCTACATTTTCTCAGGATGCCCATTTCAACCATGATGGCTACAAAGAGAGTTGGAAAGTGCAGATGTATTGCTTATGACATTAGTCTAGAGGGAGGTTAGGGCCTAAACAATTTGGAGTTGCTTGACTGAAGTGCTGTCTGTTGAAAACTGAACAATATGAGTTAACACATAAAGAGGAATGAGCCACTTTGCACAAACCCGATGTTCTTTATACAACTAGTGATTATTAATTTATGCATATATGTATATATGGATCCCCTACACAATGCGGACATTCCAGAATGCCGACAACCTTATGGCTGACACCAGAATGCTGACATTGTGAGAAGTCCACAGAAAAGGAAAATGAAATTTCCTTTCAACTGCTAGCAGGGCAGCTATGCCCCCTTGTACCCCCGTGGGGGGGGTCTGCCCCCCACACCCCTCGTAACTTTAATATACCAACTCCGAGATCGCACTACGGTGCAGGAATGGAAATCTTTCCATTCCACACTATAGTGAGATGCCAGTTCTGCATTGTTGGCATTCTGAATGTCAATCATATGGTGTCGGCCATATGGGTGTCAGCATTCTGGAATGTCGGGAAACTGAAGGGGACCCATGTATATACATCTCTCTCTCTCTCTCTCTCTCTCTATATATATATATATATATATATATATATATATATATATATATATATATATATATATGTACATATATGGCTCTACTTTACAAGCTCGAAGTTTCAAAACTTCGAAGTTCAAATGGTTGAGACCATAAGATCAAAGTTTTGAAACTTCAAAACTGTAATAAAAAATAAAAACAAATTTTTTTTTTTACATTTTTGCAGGGGGCCCACATCCCCTACTAAATAAATATATCAATTTCAAGATCACACTAGAGTGAGGAAAAGGATAAATTTCCCATTCTGTGCTATACGGTGATCTCCATTCAAAATGCACAAAGTTTCAAAACTTCTATCTTATAGTCTTGACCATTTGCAGTTCAAAGTTTTGAAACTTTGAGCTTGTGAAGGGAATATATATATATATATATATATATATATATATATATGTGTATATATATATATATATATATATATATATATATATATATATGTGTATATGTGTATATATATATATATATATATATGTGTGTATATATATATATATATATATATATATATGTGTATATATATATATGTATATATCTATCTATATATATATATATATATATATATATATAATATCAAAATTCAAACAAGGAAGACTCCCACTTAAGTGCAGTGTTGTAGAAGAAAAGATATAATGAGTAGAACCAATACCAACACAGGTAAATTAATTCCTTATGCTGTTTGAAACAAAACATTTCAAGGCAAAATCCATTGAGACATTAAAACATAATAAAATCCATGAATCTTTAATAAAATGAACATAAATAACAAAATAAGATAAGTGCTTTTCTTACAACCCTTCATCAGATCTATTCATAAAAACTGCTTCATGATTTTTAAAGTGCTAATATCCAGTCAAAAATTGTTTTCATCTTTAAACGACCAATATTATTCCTCAAATGCATACTTCAAAAAATGAAAGTTTATTGGTCTAAAATCATCTCATAAGGACCAATGAAAACTATGCAATGCATCTTCAGCTTCCTTTTACATCCACTAAGACATAATTGGCTTTGAAATGTTTCATTGTCCAATCAAGTTCATCTTCATTTGCAATGGACAAAAATCCATCTGCAAATAGTGGTATCCAGAAGCCAGCATAAAAAATTCTGATTTATTTAATTGCAACTTATATAAAACAATAAAAGTCATGACATTCTGGCTCCTGCTTCCTTATACAGCTAGATAATGTAATTTGTTAACAGTATCTAAGATGCCCATTTAAAGATCAGGGCAAAACAACTTATTATTGGTGTAAAGGTACTACGTTGGAACCAATAAAATAACCAGATCCTCGCACTTTATACACAGTCTCAAAATGGATATGCACTTTATATCTATGCAAAATTCATATTCAAGTTCTTTTCATGTGAATGGAACCAAAGAATATTTATCAATACAAAATGCATTCCACGTTTTCAAATCATGTGAGAATTCATCAGTCTTGTAACACGATCTCCCAATGAGAAGTCACATATTGCATCCACAGCTTACTTATGCTGCTGCAAAGGTGTAATTAGCTGTCAGTGTCTTAAGGACCTAATCATAATTTGGAATTAAGTAGCTTGTTATTGGTTAGAAGCATTTCATTGGATCCAATAAAATTAACAGTCTTCATATGCTTCCTTAAGTGCGATCATCCATGCCAGAGTACCATATAAGGATATTGACAGATTCTACCTTGTATGTAAGGTTTGATGCTAAAAATCTGATTAGCCATAAAACAAATTAAATTAACATCCACATATCACGTAAAAACTATGAAATAAGTCCTCAGCTTCCTTATACATCTACTAAAACATGATTTTGTCTCAAATGTCTTGATCTCTTATCAAATTCACCTTCATTTACGATGGGCCAAGATCCATCTACAAATACTAATATCAGGAAGCCAAATAAAAGGTTCTTATTTGTTTAATTTCATCTTATGCAAGGCAATAAAACTCATAGCGTTACCACTCTTATTTCCTTATCCAGCCACAAAAATGTGATTGCTTAACATTATTTAAAAAACCCGTTCATAGGTTAAGTCAGATCAACTTATAATTTGTGTAATGGCATTTCGCTGACACCAATGAAGTAACCATATCCTCGGACGTCATCCAGTGGTGTTCGACCCACAGTCATGAAGTAAGTAATCCTTTTGTATCTGCACAAAATTCATATTCAAAATTCCTTTCATTTAGATGGAACCAAAGCATTTTTACATCACTGCAAATGTTTTCCATATTTTCAGATCATATTAAAGTTCATCAGGCGTATACAAAATCTGCAGCTAGTATGACCAACAATTTATTGAGGGATAGTTTATTGGGCTATAAAGATAGGACGGCTCAGTCCTCAGGTCAGCTACTTAGATTAGTAACCACTTTTGGCAGGAACACCTACCAATTACAAGACATTATCAGTCATCATTGGAATATACTGCAAACAAATACACATCTTGGTAAGTGGTTAGACGAGAGATGTCTTTACTCTTATCGTAAAGGCAAAACTTTAGGATCACATTTCTCACATTACAAAAGAATCACATCTCAGGATGTCTGCATGACCCAGATTACTATGTCAGGAGATAGCTTGATTGGTTGTCATCCTTGTGGTCACTGCTCTTTTTGTAAATATATATTTACAACAAAGGAATTTACCAGCAAGAATACAGGCAGGATATTTAACATTAATCATTTTGCCAATTACAGCACGGACTGGGTGATCTATTTGGCCACATGTACATGTTGGGCATTTTATATTGGTCAAACTTCTAGACAGCTGTGTATTCGTATTTCTGAGCATTTAGATGACATTAGAAATGCCAGGACTACCAATGCTTTGTACAAACATACTGTTGTACACAAGACAGCTCAGTTCTCTTTCATTTGTATTGATAAGATTGTTGGTCACAGAGCATTCAAAACTGGATGGCATAAACTGTTAAACAGCAAGGAAACTAAATGGATAATCAAATTGGGTGGTTTGTTTCCACCGGGCCTCAATGATAAGCTATAAATTACCTGTTACCATTTTCAACTATGGTTACAAACATTTTTAGTTTTAAATTTCATTTTGTAATAATTTTCACTGGTCTGATATATTTATCATTATCATTTAATATGTTATCAACAGTATAATTTTATAATATTTGTGGGTTTCTCATTATGATGGTTTATTGTGGATTATATTTCTTTTTCCACTGTTTTATTTTATTTTTATTTTTATTTTCTGGTCATGTATTAGATTAATGTCTCATCTAAATATTAATCTAAACAGGAAATGATGTCATATGTTTCATTTGAATAATGTATAAATAAGGACTGTCTAATCATTCTGACCATACCACTGAAGAAAGCTAACTGCTGAAACCGGTTTGGTTGACAATACATCAGTTCTTTTGCTATACACACTCAGGGTGCTGGATTTTGTTTGCAGTATACAAAATCTACCAGTAAGAAGTTGCATGTTGCATCTCTGACTTCCTTATGCTGCTACAAAGATGTAATTGACTGTCAGTATCTTAAAGGCCTTTATTTTAGATTTTAGACCAATGAACTTTTATTTTTTGTAGCATGTATTTGTGAAATAGTACAGGTCATTTAAAGATGAAGATGATTTTTGATTGGACATTAGCACTTTAAAAATCATGACTCAGTTTTTATGGATAGATGTGATGAGGGGTTGTAAGAACCTGAATGTGCTTATCTTATTTTGTTATTTATGTTCATCTTATTAAAGATTTACAGATTTTATTACATTTTTTACATCTCAACAGACTTTGCCTTGAACTGTTTTTATTTACAGGATAAGGAATTAATCTGGCTGTGTTGGTGGTGTTGGCTACATATCTATATATATATATATATATATATATATAGTATGTATATATATATATATATATATATATATATATATATATATATATATAGATTCACTTTATAATCTTGAAATACTGAAATCCCGAATTTCAGTATCTCGAGACTATAAAGCTGAACATTCAAAATACTGAAACCCCAAAAGTGCGAAATTCAAAATCGTGACTTTTAAATACACCCTCCACCACACAAACAAACATACATACACCTTCCTCCCCACACTACAACAAGCCTACAAAACACACACAAACACAACAACACAAATACACACACCTACCCTACATATAAGCAGGGGGGCAAGCCCCTCCACACCCCCGCTACTTATATATACTAACTCTGAGGTTGGACTAAAAAGACAAAGACACTAAAGCCTCCATTACATACTTTGTATTCCCCTTGCACAAACATATACCACATATGTACAAACACCACCACTCTCAACACTTATACACTCACACTCCTACCTACCTACCCTAACCTACACTTAAACTTCCCAACACACTCACATACACTCAAATCCCTACCAAAACCCTTATAAAAACAGCACTTACCTAAATCTCCACAGATATCTACAGAGCGGCAGACAAACCATATCCCACAGCACACCACACCTTACAAATACAGGAAATCCCATGTACCGCACCACCACAACTGTGAATTTGACACTTCAAATTTGATCAAGTGCAGTTTCGCTCAACTGCACTTTTGGCATTTTCGTCTCGAGATACTGAAATTTCAGATTTCAGTATTTTGAGATAGTAAAGTGCTTATATATATATATATATATATATATATATATATATATATATATATATATATATATATATATTTATATTTATTTATATTTTTATATTTAATTATATCTAGCTCTCTCTATATAAATATCTTTCTCTCTCTCTCTCTATACATATATATATATATATATATATATATATATATATATATCTATATATATATATATATATATATATATATATATATGTATACACACACACACACACACACACACACACACACACACATACATGCATATATGCAGATATACAAAATTTTTAAACTATGTAGCATTTCTCTAATAAAGAACTAAATTATTTGAAAATTAAAACAAAAATAATAAACTCTCCTAAATATCTAGCATTTATAGTAGTATTTTTCAAAGGTGCTAGCTATGATTTAATTCTTTGTGACACCTGCTTATTCTGATTTGTGATCTACCATAAAAGTGGAGGTCATTCTCAAATAATACGTTGAAACCAATATTTATTTAGGACAGAAGAAAACACTGCTACCATTAATTCAGGTTGTCTAGGGTGACACAATGGGAAAATGTGCCACAATATACAGAGATGTGTAGCAAAATAAGTTTAATAAAGAGAAAGAGAACAAGAAATCATTATTTATAAAATGCAGGAACTGCCTAGATAATAAGCTAACTTAAAATGCATGGATGCAGCAAAGAATGCAGGTATATGCGAAGAAGACAATCAGACTATTTTAAACTTAAAATACATAAAGTAACATGCTAATAAGAAGTTAGTATGCTGCAAAGAACACACACACACACACACACACACACACACACACACATACACACACACACACACACACACACACACACAAAAACCCTGGAAATTAATAGCTGTCCTGGATCAGCATATGCATGTGTAACATAGGTTCATAGGTTCATACTAGGCTATCTGCCCTAGGGCATTTATTAGCCTAGCCAGATTGTGTTTGGCTTTCGCCACCCATTTTAAAATTAATTTTGCTATGCCCTTTTTCGAGGTTAGTATACTGTGCCTTTGTTTAACAGTGACACAGAAGTGATACCTGGGGTAAACCTACGATCCCCATCCACTCATCAAGATTCCTCTTGAAGAGAGTCATTGAGGGACTCTGCCTAACCTGGACTGGGATTTTATTCCAGAGTGAAGGGAGCCTCTGGGTTATGAATCTGTCCCTCCAGCATGTCCTATTTATTTCAGTGCTGAGGTTCAAGTCTCTCAAGCACATAGCTCGATGGGATTTGGATTTTCTGAGGTGCAGCATGTCCATTAATTCCGGGTTGGACATGGCTTTATACTTCAGGCACAGATCGCCTCTGAGCAGGCAGTATGCCACTGAGTAGAGCTGGAGTTTCTTTAACTGGGCAGCATATGGCATCTGTTTGAGCCCTTTGATCCTCTTGGTGAGGTACTTTTGGGGTCTTTCCAGTTGCTGCAGGTGTCTGGTAAGGTACATCCCAAAAGGGGCATTGTACTCAATTATGGGCCTGATGAGGGATGAGTAAAGAGGCATGATGACCTCCCCTGATCTAGATGTGAATCCCTTCATGATTAGGTGGGCTATATAAAATGTTTTTCTAACCACTTCGGCCACGTGGTTGTCAAATGAGAGATTGCTATCAACTTGGGTCCCCAGGTCCCTAATTACTTCTTCCATACTTAATGGATTACCACCTATGTGGTAATTTGTGGGCACTTTGTTTTTACCAAAGGGGATGACTATACACTTTTTGGCGTTTAGCTTGAGGCCATAGCTCTGGCACCAGTTGTCTGTTTCAATGAGGTCTTTTTGGAGGATGCTTGTGTCGGCTGGAGAGTCAATTACAGCACCCAGTTTGCAGTCATCTGCGAACTTGGTCAGCCACAGTCCTTCCGTGTTTGCCTGTATCTCCGAGAAATATATACCGAACAGGAGAGGTCCCAGGACTGAGCCTTGTGGGATGCCACTTGTAACTGGTTTGGAGTCTGACATGGCTCCAGCAATTCTAACCATGTGGGTTTTGTCCTTGAGCCAGTTTGCAACCATCTAGTGACATAGGGGTTTATATTTAAGCTGGTGAGCTTATCTATAATGCCCGAGTGGGGTATTGTATCGAAGGCTTTTGCGAGGTCCAGGTAGGCTGTGTGGACCACCTTCCCCTTGTCAATGGCCTTGGTAACTATTTCAAAGAAATCGACCAGGTTTAAGAAGCAGGATCTGCCCTTAACAAAGCCGAACTGGGTAGGATCCAGTGTCTGTAGGTCCCCAATATCTTTTTTTATGAGGTCCATGATGATCCTTTCCATAGCTTTGCAGACCAAGCTAGTCAGGCTTATGGGGCGATAGTTTCCAGGATGTGTTGAGGCACCACCTTTGTGGAGAGGGACCACTGTTGCTGTATGCCACTCTTTGGGTACATATCCTGTGGTAATCTGAGATTGAACAGTAGTTTTATGTTTGGGTTTAGCTCTTCTTGGAGTTCATGTAGGATGCAGCCCGGGACACCATCTGTTCCCATTGATGCTGTGTTTTTTGCTTTGGAGAGGGCGGCTCTTACCTGAGCATCTGAGATGTCAGGGGGGCAGCACTCTGCTGGGATAGATATTTGCCATTTTGGTGGGGGGGGGGAGTTTGCGCTGAACCTGTCAGCTAGGATGTTGGCAATGTCTGTGGGTTCGGTGTATTTTGTGTCATTTTGGACTAATTCTGAGCATATCTGGGAATTCCCACCCAGGTTCCTAACATAACTAAAGAAAGCCTTGTGATTATCCTTAGTGTCCTGTGCAATTTTTCTCTCGAAGCTGGCCTTAGACGATTTTATGAGTGCCCGTAGTTTTTTGCTAACATTAATCAGAGATGCCTTCCCTTTTTGGGATTTTGCTCTATCATGTAGTAGCTTCCTCCTTCTATTGTATAGTTTGTTTATGGCTGGGGTCCACCAGACAGGACGTCTGCCTTTGGAGGATTGGGTCTTGGTTTTATTTGGGATTGCATGATCCATGCATTCCTGAAGGTGTTCATAGAATGTGTTTATAAAGGATTCTGTGGTCTGGGCCATATTTTCCACAGGCCCGGGGGCTTTGAAGGATTCCACCTCAGTTTTGAGGAATGTGAAATTTGCTTTAGAGAAGTTTTTTTACTGTGGTTTTCTGGGCAGGGGGTGGGGTAGGGATGTGAATATCCAGTGAGATTAGTTTATGGTCTGATCTTACCAGTGAGGGATACACTTCTGGTCTGCATAGAGTCCCCATGTTGGTGATGATCAGGTCCAGTATGTTTTCCCCTCTTGTGGGAGTGGTAACAAGTTGTTCCATAGCATTTGAGTTTATAAATTCTAGGAACCTTTGAGCTAAGGTGTTGGAGCTAGAGTAATGCTCCCAGTCTATGTTTGGGTAGTTGAAGTCACCCAATATAATGGTGTTTGGAGAGATCTTCATATTTTCCAGTGTTCTCAAGAAGGTCGAGTGGGGTTTCTGAGTTTGGGAGGGTGGTCTGGAGCAGGCTATAAACTGGAAGGTAGTTTTACCCACTGTTAGTTGCACATGGATAGTCTCTGATGCTTCGTGCTGTGCCACCAACCTGGAGGTGTGGGTATCTTTGACGAATATTGATACTACCCCTCCTTTTCTGGTTCGGTTCAAGTTTTGGGGCCGAAAAGCATGGTATGAGGTATAACTTGGTAGTGCTGGGGTGCTCTCAGGAGCCTTGAACCAGGTTTCTGTTACTGCACAGATATTGATGTTCTCCATGCTAAGGAGAGTTTCAAGTGCATGCATCTTGAGGTTTAGACTTCTGGCGTTGAGTAGCATTACTCTTAGTTTCTTATCCCTTGTGATACCTATGGAGGTGGTTTTGTCTTTTGAGCCTTGCCTAAAAATGGCACTATGGGGGTAGCAAGAACCTTTGCCAATATCCAAAAGCCCAGGGGTGACAGGTGGAAGCCATCCCTAGCGAAGCATCGTGGCTTGTCGAGCATGTCATCCCAGGCTGACAGGCATTGGATCCCCTTTGAATGACACCAATACTTAAGCCAATTGTTGAAATTGATCATCTTGTCTTCATATTGGGGCATCATTCTTGGTGAGGGTAAGATGCTACTCAAGGTCAGGGTCATACCGGCTTGGGCCACATGCTCAGAGAGCTCCTCTATGTCTTTTTTCATGTAGTCCAGGGAGGTACGTCTCAGGTCATTCACACCAGCATGGACAATGACTGAGTCATATTTGTACTTGCCTTGGAGTGACCTGAGTGCTTGTGTTATGTGGTGGATCCTAGCGCCCGACAGGCAGCTCACCGTGACCTTCTCCTTGTTCAGCCTGGTGAGCGGTACGTCAGTGTGCCTGACGATAGAGTCACCTATTACAAGTGTATCAGGTGTGTTGTTTAGCCTTAACAGCTGTGACTGTTCGGCACACTGGCTTTGTGAGCTATGTGTTGCACGTGTTTTATTTGGGGTAGCGGTTGCTTGGGTGTCTGCTTTGGAGGTCTCTGCTGCTTAGGCAGATTTTTATTTAGAGCATCCGAGTATGTTTTTGTGTGTTTATGTGTTTGGTTTGCTGTCGTGGTAGGTCTATGTGAGACTGGAATTGTAGTGAGTGTGGTTTCCTTCTCCTCCTGACAGGTTTCGCCGGTACTGAGGTGAGAGAGCTTAGCCTCCAGTTTGGCTATATGGTTGCATCTCTCACATGTGTTGGAATTTGTTGGGAGGAGGAGAGAGTTGTCTGTGTACATGAGGCAGTTGTAACATTGCCTCAAGATTCCCAGATTCACCAGCTGGACCGGAGAGGAGATTGACAACTGACCTTTGGGCATGCTAGACTAGTATTGGGAATTCCTTTATAAATGAAAAAAAACGGGCCAATGGGGAACAAGGTACTCAAGGGGAGTTTGTGAGGGTGTAGTGCTTTTAATTTTTTAGTGCTGACTTATATAATTGCTTTAGTGAGCAAGTGCCAGGTAACTTAAATGCAATGTGTTACAGGTTACTTAAAAATGACAAACAGTAACTTTTTTTCAAGTGAAACAAGGAAATAAGTACAGTAAGCAATGCAGATGTCACTAGGGATCCACAAAAGCACTGAAAAGCCGCATTTTAGGTGGAATTAGCGTTTCAGGGAAATAACAAGCAAACAAGCATACAAACAAAGCTAGATTCAGCAGGCCTGGATCTAGTCTATGCTACAGCAAACAAGGTGTACCAATTTAGTAAGAAACAGTTCAAATATGCAGGCACTATAAGCCTCTAACCAGAAATTCCCAGCTCAGAAGGGCAGAGTCCAGCCTCTCCTCCCACAAGAGTGTAGACCACGAACCTTCTTAATGTAAAATAACTGGCCTGAAGCCCAAGTGCTTAAACCAGAACGAATACACTTTTAGAATAACAGAAACTTAGCCCTCAATCAGCAGTTCCCAACTTAGAAGGATGTAAGCTACCTGTCCTGCCACCACAGTGCAGACCACAAACCTTCTTAATGAAAAACAACTGGTCTGAAGCCCAAGTGCTTAAACTAAAAGGCTTAGAGTGAGTTACACCAAGCAGTAATAAATACAATTGAGTACTTTTAAGATGACGCAAAAGCAAAATAAAGTAGGAAGAAACACAAATACAGTAAAAGCAGATACATTTTTTTTTTGAGTGAGCAAATGAGATGGGCTCAGGAGGAGTATCCAAGTGCAAATTTACAAGAGGGGCGGGCAGTTTCAAAGCCAGCAAGATTAACACCAACACAAAAACAGGGAGGATGGGTGGGACCTACTGAAAAAACAGTCAACTTCCGGGTAGATATTGCTCAATGCAGCACAAACAAATTACTTTAAAAAGTGCAGATAAAAGTTACTTAGCTACACTTATGCGTCCAAGTTGATATCATGCAGGTCTTAACCGGCCAAAGCTCACAGTTTAAACAGAAGATAATTCACTGTACCACTTGTATAAGACAGAAACTGAATAACAATGAAGGAAACTTCCCCCACCTATCACTGGCTATGCAGGTTTTAACAAGCCTTAACTGAAAATACCACATGCACTACTGAAAAAACAGTCAACTTCCAGGTAGATATTGCTCAATGCAACACAAACAAATTACTTTAAAAAGTGCAGATAAAAGTTACTTAGCTACACGTATGCGTCCAAGTTGATATCATGCAGGTCTTAACCGGCCAAAGCTCACAGTTTAAACCTGTTGTTGGCATTAAGTCCTAGAATAGTACAGGCATCAATATTAAATATTTTGATTATTTTACTGATGTTTTGCATGTTTATTGGTGATCAAATAGATTTTGGTGAATGAGAGAGGTTATGCACTTTTAAAATTTAAATTCATGGTATTTATTCATTCATTGACATGTTTAGATATTATTTGTAATTATTTACAGTTCATTTCTTCCCTTGCTTCATATTAATTTCAAAGGTTTGAAGAACTACATTTAAATAGGGATACTGGGAGTGACACTTGGATCCAGGCATGGAGGTGAGTTCTGCTGTTGAGTGCTTGCTGGCCAGCTCACCTTTGTATTCCAGTTGGGCTTAGCCTGACAAAAGCTGAGTTGAGCCACCATGTGGCCTCATCACATCTATAAGTTGAAGGGGAGGGAATCACATGTGATATCTCACATAGAGCAGGCAAGAGCAGAGCAGATCATGACAGAATAAATCTTGGCAACAGAAGCTGCTTCTTGGGACATGGAATGCCACCTCATTGGTGGTAAAGGTGTTGAGGGTAACATGGAAGGTTAAAAGTGCCACCTAGATGTGTTGTTTTTTACATCTACATACATTTGTTGTGGATCTAGACTTCTTGATTGGATATTTTCTCTTCTTTTCTAAAGTTGTCTCCCCTCTTGGGACATGCCAGTTTGAGTATCAGGATACTCATATGTTCCTGGCTGGGTACCATATGTGGATGAGAGGGTTCTCTCAGTGCAGCTGTGAGCTGCAGTATGGAAAATGCTTAGTGTTTGTGCATAGGCACCTCTAACAGCTATGCACAGTATTAAACCTTTTTCAATGTTCAGGGGGGAGGGGGGAAAACAACACCTACTGCCACTGTAGTCCTAATGGGAAAATTTAGTACTCAGATGGGAAATGACAGATGTACCTGGGATATATGATTGGAAACATGGCTTGCGTGTTCTAAGCCTGAGTGATAAATTATTATTGCACTTGAGTGCTGCTTATGTAGTATGCAAGCAAAAACAATAGCCAAGCACAAGGCTGCATAAGAACCTTGGGCCAAAGGTCAATGATCGACTTTGACAAGGGCGGTACTAAGCTGTCAACTGACCACCATTTGATGTTGAGTTTGGATCAGATGGCAGTGCAGTGGATCAACAGACCAAAGAAACATAAACGTGTTGTGAGAGCATCTTGTGAACACCTGCCAGATGCTTCTGTGTTGGAAGAATTCAATTGCTACCTTTATAAAAGCTTTTTCCTTGTACCAGGGGGATTTTGGGACAAGGAGTTTTACTTTGACATAGGATGCTTATGCTTATTAACTGGGTTAAATACAAATAATTCCTGACTACTGTTTTTATGTGGTGCCAAAGAATATGGCATTGTCTAAGATGACAAGTGGTTTATTAATTTACTATGGGCTCTATATGAAAACTCATCAGTGTCTTTGTTGGTCACTGGTTGGCTAAGTAGAAAAATGGACAAGGATGAAACACCAAGATGTCCCTTAATTATTCTTTTTTCCCTTTGGTGATGAATGCAGTCTTAACTATGAGTAATAATAAATGAAAAGCTAGATGGAGAATTATTAAGTGAAAAGAAATTCAAGGAATTTTAATTCACTTATGTGATGTAATTGATTAGGGAATTGTTAAAGGATATGGAAAGGAATTCAGGGCCTGTAGGACTGCAATTAAGTAACAACAAAATTAAGGAGATTCTGTTATTGGATGAATTTTGTAAGGAAGGATATTAATACTTTAGGCGTAGTTTTGAGAATAAAGAGATTATAGAGGAGCAGCTGAACAAAGTTATTGAGAAAATTAGACATTTCATTTATGAAAAGCTTTTAAGTTATCTATTCAGAAAAAAAGATATATTTGATAACTGGAACTTTGATGCAGCTAGATGGGTCCTGGGTAAGTGCATACATATGTTCAAAGGAAAAAAAGATATTTTAGATATAATTTTTATTTTTATTTTTTATATTTTTATTTTATACATTTATTTATTTAGTTGTTATTTATTATTTATTTTATTTATTTTTTATTATTTATTATTTATTTACTTATTTATTTAGGTAGAAGAAATGAGAAGAATTATGATATATAATAATAAGGAAAAATGTGTTGGTGTTCTTGTTTCTTCTTTTTTTTTGCATTAAGTGATCTTTTTGAAATAGTTCCATGTGTTTCTTATTATGTGCAGAATAAGAGAGGAGGTTAGTAATATATCAGGGAAGGTTATATATGAAAAATATAATGAAATACTGGGAAAGTTTCTTGAAAGGAAAAATTAAAAAGTAATGATTTGTGAGAATTAAAAAATAATGAGTTGTGAGGCAGTAAGGAAATA